>NW_006399817.1:13723367-13728442 GCF_000299155.1 Elephantulus edwardii
TTTAAAAAATGAATAATTAATACTATAAAATACATAATAGAAATTGTTCACAATGTCTTGTTGCATTGAAATGATTTCCCCATCAATATAGCTTTGATGCAAAGAAATTTGAAATCAGCTGGGCTTTACCATTACTTTTCTTTTTTCATGTGTTCTGCTTACAGAATAATTATTACTTCATTAGCATTTTTAGTAATAGAATTTTATCAGCTCAGATAAACAAAATTAGAAAAAGAAAGAAAAACCTTATGCACTTAATTAAGCTTTCCCTTTACATAAGAACATTGTAATCTAAATGCTACATATTTTTGTTACAACCTTTGCCTCTTTGATAGTGACTTCACATATGCATCTACTCAATAGTAGATATTCTACTCTTAATACATAAGAGAAAAAAATCAGGTTTATTTTATTGTTGTTTTAGTGTTCTTTGAACTTTCTAAGTGTCAAACTTCTTTAAGCTCTATAGGACTACACTTGAATTAATATAGTTTTGGTTTTGTAACTAATGTGTGCATGATAAAACCAATTCCACTTCTACATCTTTATGGTATTGTTGTTATTTGCCACTTAGTTGAGTATGACTGATAGGCACCCTATGAACAGCCAACCTGAACTGTACACTATCCTAAACCTTCCCTATCATCTCTAAAATACTAAAGCCTGTTGATGAAGTAAGTCCCTATGCCAATCCATCTCATTGGAGGTCTTCTTCTCTTTTGCTGACCCTCCAGCTTTCCAAGTACCCATGTCCCTTTCAAGGAATAGCCTCACCTAACTATGTGTCCAGAATATGAAAGATAAAGCTTCCTCATCTTTGCCTTCAATGAGCAATCTGGATGCACAATTTCCAGTACCTGTTTTGGCAGACCATCGGATGCACAGTCAGTTATTTTCTCCAGTGCTGCAAAATATTTTAATAAAAAAATGTAAAGAGCTGGAGTAATTTTTTAAGCGGAAATAAAGAAACACAAAGTCAAACCTCAAGTTGCACTACTGAGAAATGCCATAGACAAAATCTTGAGAGATCCAAGAAGCATCCAAAAAGACAGAATTCTTTTACTAAAAGTAATTAGTTGACACTGAAAAATGTCAAGAAATACCATCTGGGAGGTTGGTCTCTGTTAGGAGGAGTATGGCATCAGGATTGGAGGAAGACTCACTAACAGCTTTTGTTCACCCTGCTTGTTGAAACTGAAGGGGAAATGAAGTGCTTGCTGAGAAAGTCATAAACTTCAGCCTTCAGTGTGGATTGAAGCTCAACATCAAGAAAGCAAATATTTTCATCACTGGGCCAATTGGCAGCATCATGATAATTGATGAAGAAATAGAAATTGTTCAGAGCTTTGTTTGCCTCCACAATCAACATTCTTGATACTAGCAGCCAGGAAATTAAGAGATGAGTTGCATTGGGAAAGTCCACTGTCAGGGACCTCTCCAGAATACTGAAGAACAAGGTCAGTCTGGAGACTAAGGTGCACCTGATCCAGTCCATAGTCTTTGTAATTATTTGCTGTGTGTCAGAAAGCTGGACTGAGACTAGGAACAATAGAAAGAGAATTGATGCCTTTGAACTGTGGTGCTGGAGAAGAGTATTGAATATATCACGTACTACAAGGGAGGACAAGCAGGTTTATCATAGAGAGGATGAAACTAGGCTGCTCCTTTGAGATAACTATTCTGAAGCTTCATCATCTGACTTTTGAGCATGTTGCAAAAAGAAACAAGTCCTTGGAGAGGGACATCATGCTTGGAAGGATAGAGGGACAGCACAAGAAAGGAAAACCCTCAATGAGACAGATTGATTCAGTGACTGGGGTAATGAGGGTAGGTGTATCAAAGACAATAAGGTTAGTACAGAATAGAGCAGGGTTCTGAGCTGATGTACATTGGATTGCTATGAGTCACAGGCGACTTGATGGCACATAACAATAACATCATTAATATTACATGCAAGCAAAAGACTCCTGAAGATCATTAAAAAATGGCTAGAACAATACACTCACAGAGAACAGCCATAAATTGAAGCTAAGTTTAGAAGAGGCTAAAACACCAGTGATATTATTACTGATGTCAAATGGATCCTGACTAAAGCAGAGAATACCAGAAGAATGTCTTTTTGTGTTTTATTGACTATAAAAAGGCATTTAACTCTGTGTATCATAACAAATTATGGCTAACATTGGGAAGAATGAGAATCCCAAAACATTTTATTGTATTCATGAGAAGAAGCTGTAAAATGAACAGAGAAAAAGAACTTTGTGGTATATAGAGAATGGTACACTATAGGGAAAAGTTAGCTATTGGAGTCCTTATTATGGGACAAATGTTGTTGCTGTTGTTGTTAGGTCCTATCAAATTGAGTATGACCTATAGTGACCCTATGAACAGCAAGTATGAACCCCGTCCTATCCTGTGCCATTCTCATAATCTCTGACACAATTGAGCCATTGCTTGCAGTCACTCTGTCAGTCCAACTGGTTAAGAGCCTGTTGGGTTTTGTTTTTTATTCACGAGCGTGATGACCTTCTCCAAGGAATAGCCTCTTCTAGCAGCATGCCCAAAGTATGTAAGACAAATCCTTGTTACATTTGCCATCAAGGAACATTTTGGCTGCACCTTCTCCAAGTCATATCTATTTCTTTTGGCTATCCATAGGATATTCAATACTCTTCTCCAACACCCCAGCTCAGAGACATCGATTCTTCTGTCATCCATATTGTTCAGCTCTCAGCATAGAAAGTGTTTGTAATGGCTATGGCCTGAATCAGGAGCAACTTAGTCTTCAAAGTGACATCATTGCTCCTCAATAATTTGGAACAGTTCCTGACTGCAGACTTTTCTAATGTGATCTATCTCCTGATCTTCTTACTGCTGCTACCAAGATTATTGATCTTGGATTCAAGTAGTATGAATTCAATGTGACAAATAGATGGTCTTAAATATACCTTGATCACTTTCATGCATGAAACTTATACTATATACTAATACAGAACTATTCTAAGACATTTCCCACAAATGCTCCAGGTCCTCCTCAGTTTTGACAAGCTAGGTTGTGTCATCTGCATAATGCAGGTTGTTGATGAATCTTTCTTCAGTGCATATTACACATTGCTCCTCAAAAGTTCAGCCTCCTGAATGATATATTCTACATATATATTGAAAAGGTATGGAGAGAGAACAGATCCCTGACACACTCCTTTCCTGATTTTGAACCATGTAGTGTTTCCTTGTTTATTTCTGTAAACAGCTTCCTAGTCCAATATAAGTTTTACATAGACACAGTCAGGTGTTTAGCCATTCCCATTTTTCTCAAGGTTAGTCACCATTTGTTGTGATCCATATGGTCAAATGCCTTTGCTTAGTCAATAAGACACAGATAAACATTCCTCTGGTACTCTCTGCAATCAGCCAAGATCCATCTGACTTGGGCAGTGAAATCCCTAGTTCCACAACTTTTTCTAAAACTAGCATGTATTTCTGGTAGTTCCTTGCAGATCTACTGTTCCAATAATTTTTGGATAATATTAAGTAGAATTTTTTTCCTTGCATGTGATATTATGATATAGTTTAATAATTTCCACAATCTGTTAAATCATCTATTTTTGGAATGAGAATAAGTATAAATTTCTTCCCGTCTTTTGGCCAATTTGCTTTCCTCCAGTATCTTGGCACGACCTGGTGAGCCTATCCAATGCTGCATCTGTTAAATTATGTCTATTGGTATTCTAGCAATTCCTGGGGCCTTACTTTTTGTCAATTCCTTCAGCAGTGTGACCTTCCTCCTTCAGCATCATTGCCTATTGATCATATGTTTACTGAAAATTTTCTGTGTCAGTCAATTTTTTTTTTTGGTAGAGTGACCCTGTGTACTCTTTCAATCTTGTCTTGATGCTCGGTTTATTTAGCCTTAAATAGAATAATTAGCAACGACCTTCAAAACTATTGAGATAGTTACATATTATTGTTATTATGTACCTTTGTGGAACTGACCCATAGCTGATCCTCCAGCATGTTTTCAGAAGCAATAAATCACATGGAAAAATATTGTCCATCTTTCTTCTGATGAGCAGCTTATAGATTCAAACCACTTTTGCCTTTGTGTTGGCAGCATAGATCCTCACCATAAAGTCACCAGAAAGATAAGAAGGAAACAAACCTGTACAGGTGATTCACTCTTCTTGGATCATGAAGATGGGCATTTTTACTTTTGTTGTATATAATCTTCAATCTGAGGTCAAACCTTAAGACCCAGGGAGAGTAGATTCTCTGTACAGGTTAATTCCCTTCCTCCCCATCTTTTCTCAGGTATCACAAAACTAGATTTGTTCTCCCCCTAATGGCAGACTTCCCACATTTGTTATAATGCATTAATTGTCCATATCAAATATTTTTTTTCTTTTCAACAACCCAAAGGGTCAAAAAGTAAAACAACATATGTCTAAATTAAACTATAGAAAACAAATAAAATGCATAGCATAAAGTAATTAGATGAAACACATACCAGATAGACTATTTCCATTAGCCAGAAAAGAACAGCAAAATGGGAAAATAAACATCATCATTACAGATAAGGCAGAACATGTGTGGCTTGACCAGCCTGAATATAATATTTGGTTCTGGTTGTCACAATAACAATTTAAGTAGCATTATGTTGTTTATGCTTAATTTACTTCTGGGTTGTTTAAAAGTGCCAGCTCTTCATGCATTTGCTTTGTGTATTCACATCTGTTTACTTTGCCTTCATCTAACAAAAACTGGGGTTGATTACAGAGTGAGGCCTCTACTTGCTAAGATAATTCTGAGCTCCATACGCAATTTTTTTTTTTTTGCTCATCACGGCCATTTTAGTGTAATTTTATATTTTTAACTTTACATTGGTTTGCACACAACATTCATATATATTCTATTTCATAGAGCCCTTCATTCACTTAATGCAGTTTTTAAGTGTAAGTTTAGTTACCTTTTAAGAGTTAACCATAAAAAAATTTTAAAAAAGTTAACCATAAGATGATGCTTTTGTTTTTATTATATATACTTACTTATATATTCACCAATAGTTTGTTGTTGTTATT
>NW_006399817.1:13728802-13742440 GCF_000299155.1 Elephantulus edwardii
TGTTGCATACTTTAGAGTCAGAACTGATTCGTAGCTGACCATCTTGCCAGGTTTTAGAGGGAGTTAATCTCTCAGAAGGAGATTGCCCATCCTTCTCCTGCAGAGCAGGTGGTGGATTCAAACTGCATGCCTTTAGGATTACAGCTCAGCTTCTTGTTGCTAGACCACCAGAACTCCCTAGAACACTTAATTATGCTTATGCAAAACCTATACCTAAATCAAGAGGTTATTGTCTAAATGCAGCAAGGAAACACTACATAATTTAAAATTAAGAAAGGTAGGTGTGTGTTACGGTTGTTTCCTTTCTCCATACCTATTGAAGCTGCTTGCTGAGCAAATTATTTGAGAAGCTGGACTCTAAGAAGAAGAATGTGGCCTTAGGACTGGAGGAAGACTTATCAATTACCTTCACTATGCAGATGACACAAGGACTTGAAACATTTACTTGCAGCCTTCAATATGGGTTGTATCGCAACATTAAGAAAACAGAAATCTTCACCAGAAGACCAATAGGAAACATAATTATAGTTAGAAAAAAGATTGACACTGTTTATGACTTCATCTTACTTGAATTCTCAATCAACACCTTTGGTACCAGCGGTCAAGAAATCAGGAGATGTGTTAATCTTGGAAAGTCTGTAGTCAGAAAGCTCTCCAATTTATGAGGATAAATGATCTTAGTTTGAAGACTATCGTGCACCTGACTCATGCCATGATCTTTTCAGTTACTTGCTATTGATCTGAGTAGGAGCAGTGTATAAGGATGACAGAAAAAAAAATATTGATGCCTTTGAACTGTGCTACTGGAGAAAAGTACTAATAATCTCCTGTACTACCAAAAGAACAAACACATGTGTCTTGGAGAAGGTACAGAGTGCTCATTGGAGGCAAAAATGATAAAGCTTCACCTCAATAACCATGGGCTTTCCTGGAGAGTCTATTTCTTGAAGAGAAGCAGCATCATGCTTGGAAAGGTGGAGGGAAGATCAAGGATAGGAAGACCCTGAGCCAGATGGATTGACTTAGTGACTGAAGCAGTAGGCTCACCTGTGTCAGAGATTGTGAAGTTGGTTCAGAATAAGACAGACAGTTCAAATCTACTGTTCATAGTGTTCCTATGAGTCATACTCAACTCAATGGCAACACAGTGTGTATTACGTAACTCATGTGGAATAGTTGATAGCTGTACTGCTAAGCCCAAAGCCTCCTTTCTCTGGTCATCGTAATACATCAACTTCTCCTCTGAGAAAAGATGAGAAATTTCTGTTCAATAAGATTTAAAGACAAAAAAAAAATAGTTGAGGGTTCCAGTGAGTTTGAACAGACTTTATCACAGTGAGTTTGATTGTTAATGTAAGAGTTTTATTGAAAAATTTTTCAAAGGGGTAGTTAGTATTGTAGTTATAGTAGATATTTGGTGTTGGCTTTATTCCTATTTTCCTTCTTTTTAGCATTGCTTACCTTTGGTTGTTGTCAACTACAGATAAGAAACATTCAGGTCAAAAACATCAATAGGTTTTATTACAAAAAGCAGATGTTATCATCACCTACTCTGTCAGTTTAATTAGAAATGTAGAAATGTGCTATATCCTTGTTAAGATTAAGATTGTAGAAAACAGCTTGTTTTCTGAGTTCTTCAAATTCTTAAACAGCCTTGGCTTCAAGAAAAACTTTTCACTTTTCAATGGGATCAGAATAAACAAATCTTGGCACTGTTTTATTTTTAAATAAATAGAATATTTTAATGTCTGTCCATATTTGGCATTGATTCTAATACTATTTTAAGACTGTTCAAGAGAAGAGATTATGGTACTCTATTATACTTAAGTCCTGCTTTTTTTTCTCTGAACAAAATAACTGCTGTTGATTCCAACACATAGCAATCCTGCCTCAGTCAGTTTAAAGACTAAGGTATACCTGATTCAGGTCATGATCACTTGTCACACATGTGAGGGCTGAAACATAAATAGGGATGACATAGAAAGGTGTAGAATTGATGCCTTTGAGTTGTAGTGTCAGAGAAGAGTACTGAATAGCCTATGGACTGCCAAAAGAACAAATAGGAATGCCTTAGAGAAAGTTCAGCCAAAGAGTTTCTTATAGGTAAAGATGGTAAAGCTGCATCTTACATACTTTGGACAAGTAGTTAGAAGAGGCTATTCTATAAAAGAAACATCATGCTTGGAAAGGTAGAATGTCAGTGAAAGAGAGAAAGAACTTCAATGAGATGCATTAACACAATGACTGGCTATTGACTCAAATATGTCAGAGATGATGAGGATAGTACAGATAGAACAGAGTTTAGAACTTTGATCTAAACTCAAACTCAAAGATACCTAATAACAATAATAAAGTCTTTACTAGAAAAAAAACTGTCTATCATTCACCTGCAGAATGACTGGTAAACTTCTGACCTTTCAATTAATGCCAATGCTCTATACTACCAAAGTTCCTTTCTAACAAAATAGGATGCTGCAGTTTAAATTAGGCTAGTGATAGGATAGCTATTATGACTCCGGGTCCATTTTATGGCCCCTCATAATACCTGCACGGTTAATAAGGATGACAGAAGAAGAATTGATGCCTATGAGCTATGGCATAGGAGAAGTATACTGAATAACTCATGGACTGCCAAAAGAACGAACAAATATGGCTTGGAGAAAGTGTAGCCAGAGCGCTCCTTTTAGGCAAAGATGATAAAGCTTCATCTCAAATAATTTGAGCATGTTGTTAGAAGAGGTGATTCTTTGGAGAGGGACATCATACTTGGAAACATGGAGGGTCAGCAAAAGAGAGTAAAATTACCAGATAACTGTATTGATGCAATGACTGCCACAATGGGCTCTGGTATGTCAGATTGTGTGCAGAAGGGAGCTCTGAGGGCGTAATGGCAAGAATCTGTGTTGCAATCCCAAAGGAATGTGGTTTGAATCCACCAGATCACCAGATGCTCCATTGGAGAAGGAGGGACAATCTCCCCCTCTGCTAGTTGAATCCAATTTGACAGTACATAACAAAATTTTTAAAAAAAGAAAGAAAGAAAAAGAAAGTGTGCAGATGGTGTAGGATAAGATACGGTTCAGGTCTGTTGTTCATAGGGTCACTAGGGGCCATAATTAATTAGACAACAATTAACAATATTAACAGTATATCAAAGGTAAGATCAAAAACAAATTATGTGTTGGACTGCAAAATTATAAATGTCTAAAAACATGTTTCTTTTCTATTTTAACTGACATTTCAGGATAGTAATCTCTCTACAGTCTTTCATGGGTAAATTTGACGTATCTCTTCCTCTTCAACAAATGACTTCTGAATTAGTGGAAAGAGAATATCTGCAAGTAGCAAATAGCATTTTTACTAATAATGAACCAGAATTCAAACCCACTGTCTACTACCTACCTGATCAAGGAATCCTGGAAAAAATAGTCCAGATATGTGCCCAAAATTACTTTTAGTATTCTCTGATATACCCTGTTTATTTTCACAATTTCTTCCTATTTACAAAATGTTCTGACTCTTCAGCTTAAATCTCAGAATCACTGAGTTATAGATTTCTTAATCAAAATCCCAAAGAAGTCCATTGATAAATAAACACTAAATATTTTCCCTTCTAAATTATATCATTTTTAGAGAACCCAGGCTAGCACAAACGAGCTTTGGTGTTTATGGGGCAAGAAGTTGGATAGCCAACTCAAAGGCATTCAGGTCAAATATACCAGCTGTTCCATGGGAAAAAAAATGAACAATTCCTTGCCATGAGATTTGCTGTTTCTGAAAACCCTCTGAGGGGTCACCTATGAGTTGGCTCTGAAGCAATGGTAAATAACAATAACAACATTCTAGCATAGATAATAGAGATTATAAAGATGAGACAAGGTACTTTAAGGTTCAGATTCATTGCTTATAGCATTGTCCCTATGAGTTGCAGTCAACTTGACAGCACTTAACAACAATCCGAGCTAGCATTGGAAAAGGTTATTTTATTTGTTGTTCTTATGTGCCATCGAGTCACCTGTGACTCATAGCCACCCTGTGCATACTCTGCCCTAGTTTGAGCCAATCTCACTATTTTTTACACATCTACTCCTATTACCCAAGTTATTGTTGCAGTCTATCTCATCCAGGGTCTTCCTATCCTGTACTGACCTTCCACTTTTCCAAGCATGATGTCCCTCCTGGCAAAACACCCCAAATATGTAAGATGTAGCTTCACAATCCTTGCCTCCACAGAGCAATTGGTTTTTCTTTCTCCTAGACAGACTTATTTCTTCTCTTGGCAGTCCATAGTATGTTCAGTACTCTCTCTAGTACCATAACTCAAATGCATTAATTATTTTTCTATCACCTTTATTTATAGTCCAGCTCTCCGATGCATAGCAAGTAATTACCATGAAGATCATGGCCTGGATCATGCACACCTTAGTCTCTAGACTGTCATCTTTGCTCTTAGCAAACTGGAGAGGTCATTGACAGCAAATTTAGCAAATGTATTTTTATTTTTATTTTTTTGTTTGTTTGTTTGTTTGTTTTTGGTTTTCTGACTACTGGTGCCATGAATGTTAATTGTAGAACTGGGTAAGCTGGAATTGTTAACATTCTCAATCTCTTCTCCATTTATTTTAGTGCTGCTAATTGGCCCAGTTGTTATTTACTGTCAGTTTGGAAGCGACCTATAGCTGACCCTCTAGTGGGTTTTCAGAGGCAGTAAATCACACAAGAGGAGATTGTCCATCCTTCTCCCATGGAGCAGCTGGTGACCTAGAACCATGTGCCTTCAGGATTACAGCACAGCTTCTTGTCACTAGGCTACCAGAGCTCCGTAATTGGCCCAATAATGAGAATTTTTGTTTCCTTAGTGTTGTGCTTCAATTAATATTGGAGACTGCAGTCCTTAATCTTCAGCAGCAAACACTTCATGTCCTAATAATTTTCGACAAGCAAGGTTGTGTCCTCTGCAAAGTTGTTGATGAGTCTTCCTCTAATCCCGATGCCATAAAGCCTAGCCTCCTGAAAGATCTGTTCCACACATAAATTGAAATTATTTGGAAGTTGTATGCATCCCTGCATGAACTCTTTTCCTAATTTTGAATCATACGGTATTTTTGTTCTGACAACTGCTTCCTGGGCCTACCACAGATTTTGCATGAGCTCAGTTAGGTATTTTTAGATTCCCATTCCTCTGAAGGTTGGCTACAATTTGTTGTGGTCCACAGTCAAATGTCTTTACATAGTCAATGAAACAGAGATAGACATGTCTCTGAAACTCTCGTGCCACTATTTCTCCTGAACCCTGCTGATACTTTTTGGTATTCTGTCGATGCTCTGTTCCAGTAGTTTTTGGACAATCTTCAGCAGGATTTTGCTTACATGTGTTGTTAGTGATATTGCTCAATAATTTCTACACTCTATTGTAAAACCTTTGTTTTTTTTTAAATGGAATAGACATTCTCCTCCCATTGGCTTTACTGCCTCTAAAAACCTACTGGACAGTCTGTGATGACTCAATTGCAACTAGATCACACAGAACAATAACAACAAGGGAACACTATGGTTTAAAATTAAGAAATGTATGTGTCAATGTTGTATTATCTCTTCATACATATTAAACCTGTAAGATGAGCAAATTATTCTTGAAGCTGAACTCTATGAAAGAGATTTGGCATCAAGATCAGAGGAAGACTCATTAACGATCTGTGTGACACAGATGATATGATCTTGCTTGCTTAAAGAGGAGAGAACTTGAAACCCTTGCTGGAGATCAAAGAATACAGCTTTCAATATTGATTCTATCTGAATATCAATAAAATAAAAATTCTCACTAGCAGATCAAAAAGCAACCACACAGTAGAAGGAGAAAAGTTCAAGACTGTCAATGACTTCATCTTACTTGGATTTACAATCAACAACCTTGATACTAACAACCAGGAAATCAGGAGACATTTCACCTGGAAAATGGATTGTAAATGTTGGTAGAAGTCCTCAAATTCTTTGATTTTTGTGGCTGATGTGTATATTTGAATAATAGTTGTAATAATAGGTTTTCCCTGTATTAATGTAGGTGGTATCCTATCATTCACAGCATTTTACATTTTGTTACCTAGTCATTTGACAAAAGTCAAAGGCAATAGCCCAGGAAAGCCAGTTTAAATAAAAACAAAACAAAACAAAAATCACCCTACTACACCACTACAGATAGGAAAGTTGATGTTTAGCAAAAACATGTTAAGCTGCAAGGAAATTGGACCTGGGAGAGCCACACTGAAAGAATAAAGTTATTTATATTCTGATTTATGTGTGATGTGGTGGTTAGAGTGGTCAAACACCATCTAAATGCTTTAATTGGACCCACTAGATGTCCTATGGAAGAAAAGAATTGGTGATATATTTCCATTAAGATTAACAAAAACATTGCAACTCAACTCAGTACCTACTGATGTGTAATTTCCAATGGAGTACAATCTCCCACTGGGTTTCAAAGACTATAAATCTTAATGAGAGCAGCTTGCCTTATATTTCTCTCACAGAATAGTTACAAATGCTGACCTTTGCATTAACAGGCCAACATAACCTACTACCTCACCAGGGTTCCTTTTCCCATAGAGATTACTGTCTTGGAAACCCTATAGAGCAGTGCTATTTTGCCCTGATTAAAATAAAGTAGTAGTAGAAGGAAATCAAGTTCAATTTAATGGTAGCATTTGAATTTTAGGTGAAGTATTATTCAGCTCTACAGCCACTGGAAACAAAGTAACATGAATATTCTCTTTAATTGTTCTTATAAAGTCACCATAGTTCCATTCAGTTACATAGGAATCCTATGTCTTGGGGGGGGTGCTACTTTCCCCAGTATTAGTTAGGGGTTAATAATTTGTCATTTTTTTTAAATGTGACATTAGTGGATTTAAAATAGCTCTAATTTTTCACTTACAGGATTACTTATTTGGCCATGTCAGCAAGTCGTCTTCTGTAAAATGGTGAGAGGAATATTTTCCCTGACACATGTTGAGAAAGATACAATGGAAATTAGTGTTAACTGCATAATTCAGTATCTCACTGTTGTTGTATACTGTCAAGTTGGAACTGATCCACAACTGACCCACCAAAAGGTTTTCTTTCATAGACAGTAAATTGCACGAGAAGAGACTGCCCATCTTTGTCTTGTAGGGTAGCTGGTGCCTTTTAGCCACATGCCTTTAGGAACAACTACATACCATTTAACTACTAGAGCTTCCTTCGGTAACACATGGGAGACTTTAAATGCTAACTGTTATGTTACTCTATTTGATTACTCTTGAAAATATAAAATACCCAACCATTTAGCAAAATTTCTAAAATATGGCAGTCAGTCAGTAAAAAAATTCCATTTTCCCCCCATATAATCAACATCTCAGAAACTGCTATGGAGTTAGTTCCATCTCATTTCATCAGAGGCTATAATCTTAAAAGCAGAAGATATCCTATCTTTCTTCCTCAAAACAGCTGATGACTCTGGACCAACAGAGATTACAGCCTTTCAGTTAGTATTATACATTTTCAGATGGAGAATCTTCAAGTGTTAGATTTCCCTGGCTCTCTGAATTTTAGGATTAAGGTATGTCTGGGAAATATGACAAATTATTTAAAATTTGCTGAGACATAGACTCAGTTGCTTATACGTATCTAAAAGCATAATGTTGCGGATTAAAATTTTACTTCCTTTAATGAATAATAATTATTCATTTACAATTATTTTTCTCTTCTTTATTTTTTTCTACTCATTTATTTACAAAATTTGAATACATTTATTTCAAGAAGAAATTATTTCTATTTCAATTTCCTTTGTTATTTTAAAATTTAATTGCTCCCATCAAGGAGTTCTCTATGTCTTCTTAACACTGCAAATCGTTTTTATCTTTATACTAATTGCTATAGTGGCACATATCCCTGGCTCCCACAACCAACAAAGTCCTAGCATTTCCACTTTAACAGTTTTCCCTGCTGCCACTAAGTATCCTAAGTGTTTATTTTTCTAATGGCAGGAACACGATTTTTGTGTTACCACATGTCCTTTCTCATTTTCCTAAAAATCCCTGGTAGGATAGTGATTTAAGTGTTAGACCACTAAGTGAAAGGTTCATGATTTGAACCCATCAGCCATTCCTTGGTAGAAAGATAAGGTCGTCAGTTCCCATTATGAAATTCGAGAGCTTAGAGACCTGCTGGGCCAGTTTTACTTTGCCATCTAGGGCCACTCATTTAGAATTGACACTAAAGTAGTGGTTTATTCCCCACCCCCACCTTATTTAATAGTTCCATTATAAACTCTGCACTGCATTCTTGATGGAAAAAGACAAAATTTCTTAATCTCAAGATCACATTTCTGGCTCAAGAAAAATATTGAAAGTAGACAAAGACACTTTAAACATATAATTTCAGCTACAAACTTATAAAAGTATGTTTGGGAATGTATTGCAAAGTCTGTTTGTCTGATATTAATATCAGATTAATATCTACCCCCATCCCTAGCCCACCTCACATGCACCCCTTGTTCCAGATTGTATGTGTGTGTGTGTGTGTGTGTATATTTTTTTTTGAATCATCATATATTCCTTTGGACAATTTTCCCCCTCATCTGTTCTAATGCAGTGTTAATTAATTATCTATCCACTCTTTCTCCATTCCCTCCCCAGCCTTCCCCCATGTCTGTCCTACTTCATAACAGAAGTGTTATGCATTACTTATTCTTTTGTGACTGAGATATTTCACTTGGCATAATATCCTCAAGGCTCCCTCATGTTGTAAAATGTTTTACTATTTCATCATTTTTCAATACTCTATAGTATTCCAATGTATGGATGTACCACAGTTTTTCTATTCATTCATTTCTTGATAGGTACTTGGGTTGCTTCCAATTCTTTGCTATTGTGAATAATGCAGTACATTTTTCTGTTTGAGTTCTGGTTGTGGTTACTCTAGGGAATATTCCCAGGAGTGGAATTGCTGGGTCAAATGGTATTTCTATTTCCAATTTTTTGAGAAAGAGATTGACCACCATTCTTAGTGGTTGTAGCATTTTTGATCCCTACCAGTAGTGAGTATGAGTTCCAATCTCTCCACAACCTCACCAGCATTATTGTTTGCTGCCCTGTTAGACTTTGTTATTGTTGCTGGAGTGAGAAGATATCTCATAGTTGTTTTGATTTGTATCTTTCTGAGAACTAGGGATTTTAAACTTTTCTTCATGTGTTTGTTTGTTATCTGAATATCTTCTTTGGTGTAGTATCTATTCATACCCTATTCTCCTTTTGTGAGTTGCTTGCCTTTTTCTTGTTAAGGTGTTGGAGTAGTCTATAAATTTTAGCTATCAATCCCTTATCAGATATATCATTGCCAAATGTTTTTCCCAGTCTGTGAGTTTCCTTTTTACTCTGTTGGAGAAGTTTTTAGATGTGTATAGAGATTTGATTCTTAGAAGCTCACATTCATCCATTTGATTCACTCCTGGTTGTATGAATTTTCTCTTTTTAAATATGTTTTAAGTAGGATGTTATTGAATCTTGCTTTTTCAAATCCAATATGACAATATTTTCCTTTTAGTTAAGTTGCTCAGATTAATTATATTTAAGTGATTATTTATATGGCTAAATTTGTTTATTTTATAATGATATCATCTATTATTTATTCACTTAGAATATCTTTATTTATGGTTTCTCCCCCCTCCCCCACCACCCCGCTTTTCTTCTTACTATCTTTATAGGGAGCTCTGGTGGCCTAGTGGTAAGAAACAGGGCTACAATCCTGAAGGCACGTTCAAATATATAAACTACTCCATGGGCTGGAGTAGTTTATATACTATTCTCCACTGGCTGGCTGAGTGGCTTGAGCCCAAGGATGAAGTTCAGAAGGAAGATGGGATGGGAAGAAAAGACATGTGGAGATGGAGATGCAGGATGTGGCCTGAGTGGTGGCGTACTGTGGGGACTGCAGTCAGTGGTGGAAGACAAAACACAGGTGAATGGAGAATGGAAAACAAGTTTGCCCTGTAACATTCACAACGAAAGAGCTGATAAAAGAAAACCATGGGAGGAGGGTGGGAAATCTTCTTTTGTGTGATTAATGATCTGAAAACTTGCTTAAGGGTCAGCAGTAGGTCAGTTCTAACTCAATGCTACACAACAGTAATAAGTTATGTAACATTTTGTTTTGTTATTTTCTTTATTGGTTTAGGTTTTATAATAACACCTCTTTATTTATCACAGTATACCTTCATATGAAACTATACTAGTACAACTATAGTATAATAACCTTACATCAGGATACTTCTTTTTCTCCTTCAACTACTATGTTATTATTTCAGACATTTTAATTTCATTTTTTATAAAGCTACCAATATAATCATGTTATTTGTATTTAAGTAGAAGTTATATTTTAAGATAATTATTTGTTATTGTTATTATTCTATTTCATTGAGTTGCCTGGAAATCATAGCAACTATATATATATATACACACACACAACAGCCCTAAATCCTGCTTTATCCTGTGCCAATCTTACTCTCTCAGACACACCTACCCCCATAACACCAGTCACTAAATCAATCCATCTCATTGAGGATCTTCTGCTCTTACACTGTCTCTCCACCCAACCAAGCATGATGTCATTTTCCAAGGACTGGTTCCTCCTTGAAGCATGTCCAAAGTATGTCAGATGAAGCTTCAGAGTCCTTGCCTCCATGGAGCAGCCTTGTCTCACCTTTTCTAGGATGAAGCTGTTTGTTCCCCTAGCAGTCCATGGTATATGCAATACTCTTCTCCAGCACCATAGCTCAAAAACATCAATTCTTCTTCTATCATCCCTAGGCATTGTTCATCCAGCTTTCTGATGCATAGCAAGTAATTGCAAAGACTATGACCTGGATCAGGCATACCTTAGTCTCTAGACTGATAAATTGTTGCTTTTCAGTACTTTGTAGAGATCCTTGACAGCCTACTTTCCCAGTGCAATTCGTCTTTTAATTTCCTGGCTGCTAGTAAAAAGGGTGTTGATTGTGGAGCCTAGCAAACTAAAGCTGTTAACAATCTTAATCTCTTCACCATCTATCACGATGTGGCCTATTGGTACAGTGGTGAGAACTTTTGTTTTCTTGATGTTGAGCTTCAATCCATATTGAAGGCTGCAGTCCTTGACCTTATACAGCAAGCACTTCAGGTTCTCCTCACTTTCAGCCAGCAAGTATGTCATCCACCTGAATTTCAAAACCATCCAAGGAACAGGTGTGTGTCATTTAACAGTAATGGGTAAGAGTAGTTGAGCTGTGGAAGGATATCAAGAATATTGTCTAGGAAGAATATAAAAGGTCATTACAAAGACAAAGTAGGAAGAAAAGACCAAGGTGGTCATCAGAAGAGACTCTGAATACTTCAATATAGTGCCAAGAAGCCAAGGCAAAGTAAGAAATCAAGATATTAAGAAGCTGAACCGAAAATTCCAAAGGGCAGCATGTGAAAACAAAATAAAGTAATATAATGAAATATACATAGAGCTGGAGTCAGAAAATCAAAGGACCCAAACTCACTTGGCATATCGTAAGCTGAAGGAACTGCAGAACAACTTCAAACCTCATGTTTTGAAAGTTAAGGATGCTCTAGGCACAATATTAAATAATCCAGAAAGCATTAAAAGAAGATGAAAGAGAATACAGAGTTATTGTACCAAAAGGATTTGTCTGACACAGAAAATGTCATGAAATAATGTATGAGCAAGAGCCTATGGTGAGGAAGGAAGAAGTCCAAGCTTCTATGAAAGAATTATAAGGAAAAATAACCAACCATAGGCTTCATGAGTTGACATATTTCAACAAACAGACACAGCCCTGGATGAGCCCACTAAGTTGTACCAAGAAGTCTGGAGGACAACCACCTTGCCAACTGACTCTAAGAGATCTATATTTCTTCCCATTCCAACGAAAGGTGACCTAAAAGTGTGCTGAAATTATTGAATAATATCACTGATATCACATACAAGTAAGATTCTGCCAAATATTATAAAAAATGACTGGAACAGCACATTAACAGAGAACTGCTTGAAGTGCAAACTGGATTTAGAAGATGCCATGGTATTAGGGATATTATAGCTAATATTATATACATCTTGGCTGAAATCAGTGAGTACCAGAGAAATGTCTATCTGTGTTTCATTGACTATACAAAGACATTTGACTGTGTGGCCCACAATAAACTGTGGCTGACTCTGAGAACAATGCCAGAACACTTGACTGTGCTTATGCGAAACCTATACTTGGACCAGGAAGCAGCGGTCAGAACAGAACAAGAAAACACTGCATGGTTCAAAATTAAGAAGGATGTATGCCAGGGATGTGTCCTATCTCCATACCTTGCCAATCTATATGCAGAACAGATTATCTAGGAGGCTGGGCTCTATCAGGAGAAATGCGGTATTAAGAAAATTATGTGGTAAGAAAAAATTATATCTTTACTCATACAGTTTTCATTTCCAGTAGTAATTATTCCAGTGTAGATACATATTTGTACTTGGTCTTATTTTCTGCAATTCTTGTCTGATACTTTCCAATGCTGTGGTGTCTTGAGAGTTGCTTTAATGTTGGAAGGTAATATTCACAGCCTTCTAAATGCCAGCAGATAACCTCTGGTTGAGAGATTTCTGAAACAAAAGATCTCCAAAATATTAAAAAGAAAAGATGTGCCACCTTCTCTGTCTCTCTCTCTCTCCATATCTCCTTCCCTCTCTTTCTCTTTTGTGAGTTATAGGAATCATTGCCTTGTGAATCAAGCAGCACCATAGTCACTGTAGTCCTGATGACTGATACCCATCAACAACAACTTTTCCTCTTCTCTTCTTCCTCCTCCACCTCCTCCTTCCCACCACCACCATCCCCATCACCAACCAACAACACCACAGTAATCCACAGCTGAGTGTGTCCTGCACTGGTCTCTTGCCTAGAGCACGAGACTGTGGCACCATTGCTTGGTGCTCCACACCCTCCCCCAAGTGGAAGTCCCAGGACCTATAACCTGGACCTGGACCCCAAATCCACTGGCTGAAGGACCTGGAGGACATTGTCCTGCATCCTGGACACTCCCATCTGCCATCAGGAAGCCTGGCATCAGCACCCCTGGATGGCCTCATCATCTCAAGGACTTGGCACCATCACCTGGATGCCCCAGCCCCAACCTCTGGAAGATGACCTGCCAGCCATCTGAACACCAGGGACATCAGTATCACAGGTGTCCTATATTATTTCCTCCCTGTCACGAAACTTGACCTGCCTTCAGTCCAGGGCACCTTGGACTGGCCTACCTGCAGCAGTTGTCTGACAGAAGTTATCTCTCTCCTGAACCAAAGCAAATCTTCCTTTGAGTCAAAAGTTCAGACAGAAACTTAGGCAGAGTAGCTACCTCTCCCAACTCTGGAGCAGTGATGTCAGGCCAAGAGCCTGTGATCACCCCAGGCATGAAAAACTTTATTACATCAATGTCGTGGAAGAAACAGCCAACCTCACATTATACAGAACCCAAAATAAGTTGTCAATCCCAAAATGTTACACAGTATCAATGGATTCCTGAAGCCAGAAAGTCTGATGGTACTTTCTGACACATAATTTAAAAGAACAATGAT
>NW_006399817.1:13742780-13744716 GCF_000299155.1 Elephantulus edwardii
TGAAAGGATGGAACACAAAACCAGTAAAATATAAGATAGAATTGTCACCACTGATCTGCTAGAACAAAAGCAGAATTTTTTTAAAAAGTGAAAAAGAAAAAACCCTAAGAATAATATGTGACACCACCAAGAGGAATAACATGTGCATAATCAGAACCCCAGAGCAAACAGGAAGAAGTAAGTAAAGGTGCCAAGAAAGTTGTGGAAAAATTACTTTCCAATCATAATGAAGAATGAGAGTATGTATATTTAAGAAGCTGAGAGAACACCATGTAGAATAGACCACAAAAGAAAAACATCAAGGCATATCATAGTCAAATTTGCCAGAACCAAAGATATGGAAAGAATTCTGAAAGCAGATAGGGAGAAACAAAGAGTAACCTATAAGGGAGAGCAAATAAGATTGTCAATTTCTCAGCGGAAACCATGTGAGCAAGAAAGCAGTGGAATGACGTGTATCAAATTCTCAAAGAATACAACTGTCAACCAAGAATATTTTACCCAGCAAAATTGTCCATCAAGTATAGAAGAAAGATCAAGATATTCCCAGGAAAAAAGAACCTAAGGGAGTTTGTAAAAACAAGACCAACATTGCAGGCAACACGAAGAGATATCCTCCTGAAGAGATGCCACAGAAAGCAGGATGGACCAAAGTAACTAGCAACAACACCACAAAGAACTCAAATGATAGCAATAAAACAAACATTGTCTCTCAACAATCACACTGAGTGTGAATGACTTAAATGCACAACTGAAGAGAAAATGAGTAGCATATTGAATAAAGCCCCTAAACTCAGCAATATGCTGTCTTAAAGAGACATATCTGAAAAAGTGAAGATTAAGAAAGACTAGAAATAAAAGGGTGGAAAAAATATGCCAAGTAAATAGCAACCAGAAAAAAAAAGCAGGAGTAGTGATATTAGTCTGTGATAAAATAGATTTCAATGCAAAAACCATCACAAAGGACAAGGAAGGTCACTACATAATGCTTAAAGGGTCAATAGAACAAGAGGACATGACAATAATAAATATCTATGCACCAAATGAAAAAGAGCTGCAGAACATCCAAAGCAAACATTAACAAAACTGAAAAAGGGAATATACAACACCACTATAGTAGTTGGAGATTTCAGTACACTACTAGCAAGAAAAGACAGAACTACCAGAAATAAATTCAACAAAGATGCTGAAGAATTAAACCACACGATAAACCAACTAGATCTCATAGATATGTATAGGCTAATGCACCCCATCACCACACCTCTGAAAAAAAAAGCACGGTTTACCTTCTGCTTCATTGGACATGTAGCGTTCTCCAGAATAGATCACATTTTAGGTAACACAGCCAGCTATAAATTAAAAAACAGAAATAATAAAAGCATCTTCTGTGACTACAACACTACAAAATTAGAAATTAATAAGGAGTATAAAGGAGAAAAAAAACCCCAAGATATGTTTGGAAGCTAAACAACACCTTGCCTGAATATGAGTGGGTAATAGAAGAAATAAAAATTAAATATAAAAGTTTCTTGAAACATGGGGGGCGGAGGGCTGGGCAAGGAGAGAAGTGGAGCAATGAATGAATGGAAATCCAAAATCTCTGTAAAAGTTCATTAAAATTATTAAAATAAAAAAACTTTCTTGAAACAAATGACGAGGAAAACACAATTTACCAAAACCTCTGAAAAAGAGCCAAAGCACTAATCAGAGGTCAATTTATAGAAAAACGTAAACACATGAGAAGGCAAGGAAAAATTGCTAATTGGCCTTCTAACCCAACATCTCAAAACAAATTGAAAAAGAACAACAATGAAAACGGACACCTTCTAAAAAAAGGGGGGGGGGAAATTATTAAAATTAAGGCCAAAATAAATGAAATAGAAAACAGAAAAAAAATCGAAACTGTCAACAAAACAAGGAGTTGGTTTTTCAAAAA
>NW_006399817.1:13745372-13749944 GCF_000299155.1 Elephantulus edwardii
TATAAACCAACTCAAAGTGGATCAAGGACTTAGGACTAAGACTGAAGACTATAAACTTCATCAGAGAAAAGCATGGAGGAACTGTAGAAGTCCTAATCCACAACGTGAATAGTCTTCCAAGCTTCTTGAGGAACCTACAACCAGGAGAGGATAAAATAGATGGATGAGACCTTCTTAGAATCAAATCCCTATGCACAAAAAAGCTTCCTCAGCAAGGTAAAAAGAAGTAACACACTAGGGAAAAATATTTGGTAATGACTATCTGACAAAGGACTTATTTCTAGAATTTATAGAATACTCCAGCATCACAACAAATAAAGGTAAACAACCCAATTGCAAAATTGGCACAAGATATTAACAGACATTCACCAAAAAAGACACTCAGCTGGCAAGCAAACATGAAAAAATGCTCAAAATCCTAGCTCTGAGATGCAAATCAAAACAACTAAGAGATATCATCTCACACCAGTAACAATAGCAATATTCAACAGAGATGCAAACAACAAATGTTGGCAAGGTTGTAGAGAAACTGGAGAAACTTCCATTGCTGGTGGGAGTGTTAAATAGTACAACCACCATGGAAGGCAATATTGCACTTTCTTACAAAGTTGGAAATAGAAATACCATTTGACCTAGCAATTCTACCACTGGGAATATACCCTAGAGAAATCAGAACTGCCACCCAAACATATATATGCTTATGGATGTGTGTGTGTGTATGTATCTTATATATAAGATATATGCTTACATGCTATGTTTATGACTGCATAGTTCACAATAGTAAATAGATGAAAACAATTTAGAGAAATGACAATAGATATAGAGCAGGGTTCAGGTCTTCCGTTCATATGGTTATTATGGGTCATGCTTCTTAGACAGCAATCAACAACAAAAACATGGACTGACAGAAGAATGAATATATCTATTTAAAGAAATACAACCAGCATGTTCCTCAACATATGTCTTCAACTCTCTCATTGTCAAGTTGGAACCAACTCATAACTGACCTTTCGGTGTGTTTTTGAGGTGGGGCCAATTGGCAGCATCATGATAGACAGTGAAGAGAATGAGATAGTTATCAACTTCAGTTTGCTTAGTTCCACAATCAGTCTTGATACTAGATGCCAAGAAATCAAAAGACGAATTGCACTGGGAAAGTCTGCTGTCAGGGGACCACTCCAGAGTGCTGAGGAACAGTGATGTCAGTCTAGAGACCAAAGTGTGCTTGATCCAGGACACGGTCTTCACAATTACTTGCTATGCATCAAAAAGGGGACAATGACTAAGAAGGATAGAAGAACTATTGATGCCTTTTAGTTGTGGTTCTGGAGAAGGGTATTGAATATACTACCATAGCCTACAAGGAGAATAAACAAGTTCACTCTGGAGAAGGTGAAACCAGGCTGCTCCTTGGAGACAAGGATTTTTGTATAATTTGGGCATGTTGCCAGGAGGGACTTGTCTTTGGAGAAGGGCATCATACTTGGAAAGGTGGAAGGACAGCTCAAGAGAAGAAGACCCTGAATGAGATGGATTGACTAAATGATTGGTGTAATGGGGATAGCTGTGTCAGTGACATTGAGGTTGGCTCAAGATAGAGCAAAGTTCAGAGATGTTGTTCATAGGGTCACTATGAGTCACAAGTGACTCCACAACACATTACAACAAATTGTAAAGGAGGAGGTTGTCCATCTTTCTCTCAGAATTGCTGGTGGATTTGAACCACTAAAGTGTTACTACCTTTGACAATGGATATAAACATGAAAGATATTAGGCAGCTGAGACCAGATTAGGTAAAGCCAATATGAGTCAGAGTAGACTCAATCACAGCAATAACATAAGCAATAACAAATATATAACTATGCACGATATTATTACCTATGTCCTTTCCTGGAAAATTTCTGTGTTGGCTTGTAACTTGGAGACTACAGGAAGTTAAAAGTCATGTTTTATCTTTCTGTGAAACTAAAGCTAATGATGCTGCTCTTTAAAGTGCTCCCTAATCTATGTTAATAGAGTGCAGATTATTATGGAAGCTATAATAACCAGAGAGAAATTGATAATGACCTGAATCAGTGTCTGGCTTGTTAATTGTAAAGCTTTTTCTATAAAAGAAAATTATTTAACAATTACATTTAACCAGTTATAATGAAGTTTTATTAGAAATAGAATTTAATGGTTCCTATTGGAATCCAGTAAAAGAGAGAAAACATCATCACTTTTATTGTAAAACTTTAATATTCATATGTGGATAATCTGTAACTAGATAAAATTTAGATACAACAATATTACCTTTAACTTCCATGTTTATATATTTAAATTATTTTCTTGCAAACAAAGGGAACTTTAGGCCTAGTAGAACTCGGTACTTAAATATTACTGTCTCCAACAGATTGTTGTTGTTAGGTGCACTAGAGGTCATTAGGACCTATAAGAACCTTATATACAACAAATCTGAATTCTGTCCTATATTAGCCATGCATCATCATCACCTCTGACAACAGATTAAATGGTTATATTTTTTATTTTGTCAGCATCCCTTTTAATATATTGTTGTTATTGTTCTTGTTATGTACCTGTTCTTGTTATGTACCATCAAGGTAAAGCCTACCCATAGGTGACCTTCTAGTGGGTTTTAAGAAGCAGTAAATTACCAAGCAGTAGATTGCCTATCTTTCTCCCTCAGAGTAATTTAAACTGTATGCCTTTTGAGATGGCACTACAACTCATTACCACTAAGCCATAAGCACTTTCTCCTTTTTAATATAGAAAAGATATAGTATTTTATGACTATGTATAAATCTCAAAATTTAAATGCTTATAGAATAAACAATTCATTTCTCCTTTATGTATAACTTTCTGGTATTTTTCCTCAGGAAAATGTTTTAACTTGAGAAAATATTTTCAAGATAACTGAAATATGTATATTCCCTGCTTCGTACTGACCACAGTCTCCTGGACCATGTAAAATTTTGCATGAGCACAATCAGGTTTTCTGGAATTCCTAGTCTTCTCAAGGCTAGCTACAATTTGTTGTAATCCAAACAAATTACTTTGTACAGTCAATTAAAAAACAGACCTTCTTCTGATACTCTCTGTGTTAGGTCAAGATCCATTTTACTTTGGGAATGATGTCCCCAGTGCCACAGCCTCTTCTAAATTTAGCTTATATTTCTGGTAGTTCTCTGTCCATATACTGCTCCAGTAATTTTTGGATAATCTTTAGTAGAATTTTGTTTGTGTAAGATATTAGTGGTGTCATTCTGTAATTTCCATACTTTGTTGGATCATCTACTTTTGTAGTAGAAAATAAATATGGATCTCTTCCACTCAGTTGGCTAAGTAGCTGTCCTCCAGACTTCTTGGCACAGTGTGGTGAGTCTTCCAGGGCTATTTCAGTGTTGGCCAATTATATACTGTGGAATTGGAACCAACTCATAGTTGACGCTTTAGCAGATTTTAAGAGGCAGTAAATCATATAGGATGATTTTTCTCGTCATTCTCCCATAAATAAGCTTGTGGATTGGAATCATGTGCTTTTGTTTTGACAGCACAATCCTTTTATCATTATAGATATATAATTATATTGTCTCCCTCTATAATGTTGTTGTGCACCATCAAGTCAGATTTAGCCCATAGGTTACCCTCCAGCAGGTTTTCAGAGGCAGTTAATCACACAGGAGGATATTAGCCATTCTTCTTCCATGGAGAAAATGGTGGAATCAAACTGCATGCCTCTGAGATTACAGCACATGTTCTTTCTGCTAGACTACCAGAGCTCCCTTTATATTAGGTATGTTGTTGTTATGTGTCACTGAGTTGCCTACGACTCATAATAATCCTATGTACAACATCTCTGATCCCTGCACTGTCCTGAGCCAGTCTCACTAATTCCAAAACACCAACTCTCATTGCCCTAGTTACTGTATCAATCCATCTCATCAAGGTCTTCCACTCTGCATTGTCCCTCTACCCTTCCAAACATGATGTCCTTCTCCAAGGATAGTATCTCCTGCCCATGTGCCCAAAGTATATGAGATGAAGGTTCAAAATCCTAGCCTCCAAGGAGAAACTTGGTTTATTTCTAAGACAATTTTTTTTCTTGGCAGTCCATGGTATTCTCAGACTCTTTTCCAGCACCGCAATTCAAAGGCATTGGTTCTTCTGCCATCCTTAGTGATTGTCCAGCTCTCTGAAGCACAACAAGTCATTGCAAATACCACGGCCTGGATTAGGTGCACCTTAGTCTCTAGACTGACATCCAATTATATACAATTGAAACTGTGCTACAATCCTTAAGGCATGTGGTTCAAATACACCAGATTCTTCGTGGAAGAAGGATGGACAGTCTATTCTTGTGTGATTAACAGCCTCTGAAAACCCACTGGAGGGTTGTTTCCTACTCAATGGCACATAACAACAACAACAACAACAACAACAACAACAATAACAGTGTTACATACACTTTTAAGCCTTCTTTTGAAGTCAGTATATTTTTCTAACTCTCTCTGTAGTTGGTTGTTGGTGCATATATCTGAATGATAGTGGTATTTACTGGGCTTCCTTGTAAGC
>NW_006399817.1:13753514-13781445 GCF_000299155.1 Elephantulus edwardii
CAAAGAAGAATTGATGCTTTTGAATTGGGCTGATGGCAAAGGATATTTAATGGCCTGCCAAAAGAACAAACAAATTTGCCTTGGAGGAAGCACCTGGGTGCTCTTTTAAGGTAAGGATGGTGAAACTTCACCTCATGTACTCTAAGCATGTTGTCAGGAGGGGTCAACCTTTTGGGGGAAAATGTCAAGATGGAAGGTCAGGGAAAGAGAGGAAGACTTTCAGTAAGATGGATGGACACATAGTAGACACCTCCTAACAGTGGACTTGAGTATGTTGGAGATCTTGAGGATGAAGGAGGATAGGTCAAAATTCTGATCTGTTATTCATAGGGTCATGCTGAGTTAGAACCAATTTGCCAGTATGCTGCGCTGGAAGTGCTCACCAAGTTGTGCCAAGAAGTGTGGAGGAAAACTACTTGGTAAACTGACTGGAAGAGATACATATTAATTTCCATTCCCTCCAAAAAGGAGACCCAACAGAGTGTGGACATTAATGAACAATATCACTAATATCACACACTAGCAAAATCCTGCTGAAGATTATCCAGAAATGACTGGAACACTGTATTGACAAAGAACTACCAGAAGTACAAGCTGGGTTTAGAAGAGGTCATGGCGCTAGAGAAATTATTGCCAATTTCAGATGGATCTTGGCAGAAAGCAAAGAGTATGATAGGAATGTCTATCTCTGTTTCTTTGATTATGCAAAGGCATTTGACTGTGTGGATCACAAATTCTGGCTAACCTTGAGGAAAATGGAATCCTCAGAATACTTGATTGTGTTTAGACAAAACCTATACTTGGAACAAGAAGCAATCCTCAGAACAGAGTAGGGAAACACTACATGGTTCAAAATCAGGAAAAGAGTGTTATCAGGGATGCATCCTGTCTCCATACCTTTTCAATCTATATGCAGAATGGATCATTTGGGAAGAAAGTCTTTATGAAGAGGAATGTGGAATCAGGATTGGAAGAAGACTCATCAACATCCTACATTAAGCAGATGACACAAGTGCACTTGCTTAAATGAAGAAGACCTGAATCTCTTAGTGCAAAAGGTCAAGAACTGATTGAATCTGAACATCAAGACTAAGCTACTCACTATTGTGCCAATTGGTAGCACCAAGATGGATGGAGAAGAGATTGAGGTTGTTAACAATTATAGCTTGCTCAGCTCCACAATCAACACTTGGCACAGCACCAGCAGTAAGGAAATCGAAAGAATTGCACTGGGAAAATCTGCTGTCAGGGACCTCTCCAGCATGCTAAAAAGCAACAATGTCCTTCTAGAGACTAAGCTGCACCTAATCCAGGCCATGATTTTCACAATTACTTGCTATGCATCAGAGAGCTGGACAGTGACTAAGGATAACGGAAGAATCCATGCCTTTGAATTATAGTGTTGGAGAGAGTCTTGAAAATACCATTGAAAGCCAAAAGACCAAATAGATCTGTCTTGAAGAGAGAAAAACCAAATTTCTCCTTGGAGGCTAAGAATTTGAAATTCTATCTCACGTACTTTGGGCACAAGGGAAACTGGTCCTTAGAAATGGACATCATTATTGGAAAGTGGAGGGACAGTGCAGGAGAGGAAGACCCTGGACGAAATGGATTGATACAGTAACTGGGGCAATCAGGGTTGGTGTTTTGGAATTAGTGGTACTGGTTCAGGACAGGGCAAGGTTCAGAGCTGCCGCAGGGTCTCTGTGGGTCACAGGCAACTCCATGGCACATAACAACACCACAAATACTACCACTTCTTGTTGTTGTTGTTATGTGCTGTCGAGTCGCTTGTGACTCATAGTGACCCTATGTACAATAGCCCTAAACTCTGCTCTGTCCTGTGCCAATCTTACTGTCTCTGACACACCCATTCCAATTACCCCAGTCACTGAATCAATCCACCTCATAGAGAGCCTTCCTCTCCTCCACCTGCCCTCCACCCTCCCAGGCATGATGTCCTTCTCCAAGGACTGGTCTCTCCTTAAAACATAACCAAGGTAAGTCAGATGATGCCTCAGAATCCTTGCCTCCAAGGAGCCGCCCAGTTTAACCCTCTCCAGGATGAATCTGTTTGTTTTCTTAGCAGTCCATGGTACCCTCAGTACTCTTCTCCAACACCAAAGCTCAAAGACATCAATTCTCCTAGTCATTATAAGTTCAGTATGGTCTATTTAGGTCAGTACCTTCTAATATAGAGACATCTCAAATATATATTAGTTTAAAAAGAAGGGCATAAAAATGTATATATTTGTAGAGTCATTCTGGAACTCACAGGATTACCACTGACTATGGAATAAATGCAGCAATGCCTGAAAGCAGGCAAACAATGCCAAGAATGGATGGGACTGAGTCTCCTACTCCCTGGAGCATGTACCAACATAAAAGAGATCTGAAAAGTCTCTGTTAAACGAAGACTATTTTCTAAAGTTCTTGATAACGTTGTTAAGAGTGCAGTAAGAATCTGCTCATAAATACAAAGATGTTTTCTTCAAAATTGTTCATGCCTATCTATGCTTTGTTTCATATTACCTTTGATTGTTAAACATTTACTCCATGAGATCATGTTTTACTGTACACTTTGATTTTTCTGCTAATAAAAACAGGGACTTAACAATCTCTTAGTGTTATTTGCCTGAGAGAGTGATGACCCACTAAAAACCTACATTTCTTCTCACTGGTCTTCTCTCGACTCCACAAGCCCACAAACAACATATATTATTCCTTTATGTGTATAAAAACAATACCATTATATCCAATACAAAATCTCTCCGTAAAAATTTACATGTTTGTTTATGTATGTGTACATGCAGATATATGCTTAGACCGTTTTTTGAAAGAATGTATGAAAAAGTTGTCTGTGGAAATCAAAATAGAGAACCAGATGGAAAATGAAGATTAGTAATTTAGTACCATTTTTCAACTGTCTGGTCCATAACATACTCTTAATATCCTTCATGCAAAATGCCAAAATATGCTGAAAATATATTTAGAAAAATCATTTTGGCATATAATTAACAAAGTGTGGTTGTCATAAGAAAATTACTTTGATACAACAGGATCCTCTACATATAGTACCAAACAAGTTATGTGAAAAAGCAAAGAACAGTAAAACTCTCAGTTTAAATTTAATGGTTTGAATCCATTTCAAGCATTAGTACCAAGCAAAAAGGAAAGGGTTAAATGAGTTAGAGTTCTTAAGGTTTGATACAATTGAGTTGAAGGGACAACACTGACTGAATCTTTGCATATGAAAGATTCTTTCATCTCCTTTACTTCTGTATAAAACCCAAAACTGTGGTTTGATTGTTTCTTAGACTGTTGTGGTTGCTGGGTGCTGGCGAGTCAAGCTCAAATCATAGTGACTCTAAGAACATATCTGAAGCCTGTCCTATCCTGAGCCACGTTCACACTTCCTGACATGCTAGAGCCCATTGCAGCAGTGATCATGCCAATCTATCTGCTTAAAGGTCTTCTCTCCTTCGCTGACCCTCTAGCCTTCATCATGTCCCTCTCCAAGGAATCACCCCTCCTAGCACCATTCCTGAAGTATGTGAGGTGAAGTCTCAACATCCTTGCCTCCAAAGAGCACTCTGGCTGTATACTTTTCAAGACATATTTGTTTGTTCTTTGGCTGCTCCAAAACAAGAGCTCAAAGACATCAATTCTTCTTTTGTTATCCCTATTCATTGTCCAGCTCTCAGATGCATAGTAAATAATCAGAAAGACTGTGGCCTCAATCACACAAACCTTAGTCCTCAAATTAACATCATTCCTTTTCAGTAATTTGGAGAAGTCCTTAATTGCATATTTTCCTGGTATAAAGAGCTTGCTGCAGAAGGTCAAGGAGTGATGCCTTCAATATGGAGTGAAGCTCGGTATCAATAAAACAAAGATTCACACTATTGAGCTGATTGGTACATCATGATTGATGGTGAAGAGATTGAGATTGTTAACAGCTTTAGTTTGCTTGGCTCCATAATCAACACCCTTTTTACTAGTAGCCATGAAATTAAAAGAAGAATTGCACTGGGAAAGTCAGCTGGCAGGTACCTCTCCAAAGTACTGAAAACCAGCAATGTCAGTCTGGAGACAGGTGCACCATAACCAGGCCATAGTCTTTGCAATTACTTGCTATGCATCAGAAAGCTGGTCGATGACTTGCGATGAAAGAAGAATTGATGCTTTTGAGCAGGGGTGCTTTAGAAGAATACTGCACATAATAAACAGGTTCGTCCTAGAGAGGGTGAGACCACACTGCTACTGGGAGGCAAGAATTCTGAAGCTTAATCTGACATAATTTGGACAAGTTACAAGGAGAGACTAATTCTTGAAGTGGGACATCATACTTGGGAGGGTGGAGGGACAACATAAGAAACAAAGACCAATAGATAGACATGGGTAATGAGGGTACGTGTGTCAGAGACAATAAGATTGAGACAGAATAAGGGAGCTCTGGTGGCCTAGTGGTAAGAAGCTGCACTGCAATGCCAGATATACGTGGTTCAAATCCACCAGATGCTCTGCAGGAGAAGGAGGGGCAATCTCCTCCTGTACCTGTCAGTTCTGATTTGACGGTACACACAAAAATAATAAAATAATTTTTTCTTAAAAAAAAAGATGGACACAGGATAATGCAGGGTTTAAGAATGTTGTACATAGGGTTGCTATGAGTCGCAGGCAACCCAAAGACACAAAACAACAACAATGTGTTTCTTTATTTTCTGACTGCTGTTCAAGGATGTTTATTGTGGACCCAAGTAAGACAAAGTTGTTGACAGTTTCAATCTCTTCTCCATCCATTTTGATGTTGCCTATTGGCTCAATGGTAAGAATCTTTGTTTTCTTGGCATTGAGATACAATCCATACCAAAGGCTTCATTTCTTGATCTTCTGCAATGAGTTCTTCAAGTTCTCCTCACTTTCAGCAAGCAAGGGTGTGTCATCTGCCTAATGCAGGCTGTGGATGAGTCTCCCTCCAATCCTGTTGCTACACTCCTCACCATAGATTCAAACTTCTCAAAGAATATGCTGAGTATACCGATTAAATAGGTATGAAGAGAGATTACAACCCTGAAGCACTACCTTCTTAATTTTAAACCATGCAACCCTGCTCAGTGCGCACCACGGCCTCCTGGTTTGGGTATAGGTTTTGCATGAGCACATTATTTTCTCTGGGACATCCATTCTTAATAAACACTAAAGGAATGAGGATAGTAGTGTAGTGGTAGAGCCCACATTGGAAATCAACTGAAATGAGGAAAAATAATGAAAAATACCATTTAATACCTGGAACATGGAATGTACATAGCTTGAATGTTAGAAATCTGGAAATTGTTAAAAATGAAATGGAACACATGAACATCGATGTACTAGTTGATGACTAGCATTAGTCAGATGAGATGGACCAACTTTGGCTATTTTTAATTGGATAATCATATGGTATACTATTTGGAAGCAGGAGTGGCATCCAATTCCTAAACAGCATGCCTCAGGAAACTCTAATGAACTTTGATAAATGTTAGTTGTAGAGGGGCTTCAGGCCTTTTGTTCATAGGATTGCTGTGAGTTGTGTACAACTCAAAGACAATCAACAACAGCATGTTATACTATACTGGAAATGAAATACAGAATAATGGTGCTGCATTCACAGTTCCAACTCTTATCTTGAAATACAATGTTCTTGGGGGTAGAAGTCTAAATTAATACCATAAAGATTTTAAGTGTTTCATAAATATTTGCTGAATCATTAATATGTAATGTCCCCAAATGCCTCCTGTTGGATATACTGCCTTGTTAATTTTTTTTTAGGTAGGTATCTTTTTCCCTTTCCATATCTACTCTTATGAGGTCTACTTTATCTTTCTAATGTGTCAATGTGTCAGACTGTTGTCATTTAGCTCTGGTTAACATATGAGTCATCTCAGTATTTTTTTTTCTTTTCCCTATATAGAATCCATTATACTAAAATTAAAAAATAAAGGACTATCTCCTTGAGACCAAATAAGATCTCAAAAACCAGAGAAACAATGGGAGGCCAATGGTACTCTCAGAGTTTTTCAGTGATGATATAAATTGGAAAGCTTTCCTATAAAGGTTTTCAGAAATATTGTTTGTCATAAAAATTTCTAACCTAAAAAATTGCTATTTATATAATGTACTATAAAGCATATATTACAGAATTATTTATTATAATTATAAAACATGTATACCTAGTGAACTTTGAATAAATTTCACATAAAATAAAACATGACACATATAAAATAATGTCAAATTGATGGTTCCAAATTATAATTTTAGCTTTTAAATTGCATATTAAATAAACTGAACCCACTGTTGACTCATAATGACCTTCCATTGGAATTCTGAGGCTATAAATTTTTATGAAAGGAGACTTCCCCTTTATCTGTGGTGGAGCTCATGGTGAATTTGAACTACTGGGTTTGGGTTAGCAGAACAACTCATTAAGCACTTTTATACTTTAGTTTTATGTTGTTGTTAAATGCTGTTGAGTCATAGGTGATTCACAGTGACATTATGAAGGAAAGTCCTCAACATTTATGTGATTTTTCATCCTTTCTCCAGGTTCATAGGGTTTGCAGAGGCAAGCTATTATGGAACTGGATGCCACTCTTGCTTCCAAGCTTGTATTAAACAGGGAGCACCACCAAACAATGTCCCCCATGAGTAACCATTAACGCATTTGACACTTCAGTGTCACAGTGTTCAGCTTCACAGCTATCACAGGGTGTCTCTGTATGGCAAGTGGACACACCAGGCCTATACAACCAAGAAAAATGATTACTTTTTAGAATAAAATTTTTAACTGATTCAGTTTTTTAAAAATCTGACATATTTGTGAAATATACACATTTAGCATGTGTAAGATCACTGTATCAAAAGGAATTGGCAGACACAGAAGAATTTAATGAATCAACATATGAGCCTATGGTGATGAAGGAAGAAATTCAAGCTGCTTGGAAGGAAATAGTAAAAAAAGGCCCCAGGAATAGATGGTATACCAATGGACATATTTCAGCTAACAGATGCTGCCCTGGATGTGCTCACCAAGTTGTGCCAAGAAATCTGGAGAACAACCACCTGGCCAACTGACTGGAAGAGATCTACATTTGTTCCCATCCTAAAGAAGGGTGACCCAACAGAGTGTGGAAACTATAAAACAATATCATTGATTTCACATGCAAGCAAGATTCTATTGAAGATTATCCAAAAACGACTGGAACAACACATGAGCAAAGAACTGCCAGAAGTCCAGGCTGGGCTTAGAAGGGATTTTGGTACTAGGGATGTTGTAGCTGATGTTAGATGGATCTTAGCTGAAAGCAGGGAATACCAGAGGAATGTATATCTGTGTTTCATTGATTATGCAAAGGCATTTGACTGTGTGGATCATAACAAACTGTGGCTGACTCAGAAAAGAATGGGAATCCCAGAACACTTGATCATGCTAATGAGAAACCTATACTTGGACCAAGAGGCAGTCATCAGAACAGAGCAAGGAAACACTGCATGGTTCAAAATTGGGAAGGGTGTATGCCAGGGATGTGTCCTGTCTCCATATCATTTCAACATGTATACAGAACAGATTATCCGAAAGGCTGGGCTCTATGAGGAGAAATGTGGGGTCGGGTATGGTGGAAGATCTATCAACAATCTGTGTTATGCCGATGACACAACCCTGCTTACTGAAACTGAAGAGGACCTGAAGCGCTTGCTGCAGAGGGTCAAGGACTGCAGCCTTCAATATGGATTGAGGCTCAATGTCAAGAAGAAAAAGATTCTCACCACTGTACCAATTGGCAACATCAGGAAGGATGGTGAAGAGATTGAGATTGTTCACAGCTTTAGTTTGCTTGGCTCCATAATCAACACTCTTGGCACCAGCAGCCAGGAAATTAAAAGACATATTGTGGTGGGAAAGTCTGCTATTAGGGACCTCTCCAAAGTACTGAAGAGCAACGATGTGTTTCTGGACACTAAGGTACATCTGATACAGGCCATGGTCTTTGCAATCACTTCTTATGCATCAGAGAGTTGGACAATGACTAGGAAGGATAGAAGGAAAATTGATGTCTTTGAGCTGTAGTGCTGGAGAAAATATTGAGGGTACCATGGACAGCTAGGAAAACAAATAGATTCATCCTGGAAGGGGTTAAACTGGGTGGATCCCTGGAGGCAAGGATTCTGAGGCTCTGTCTAACATGTTTTGAACATGTTATAAAGAGGGACAGGTCCTTGGAGAGGGACATCATGCTTGGTAGGGTGGAGGTACAGTGCAGGAGGGGAAGGCCCTCTATGAGGTGGATTGATTCAATGACTGGGGTAATCAGGATGGGAGTGTCAGAGACAGTGCAATTGGCACAGGACAGAGCAGAGTTTAGGGTTGTTGTACATAGGGTCGCTGTGAGTCTCATGAGACTCGACGGCACATAACAACAAGAAGAAGATCAACAATATGTATTCACTAATTACATAGACTATTGTTGTTGGAACTGACCTATAGCTGACTCTCAGGAGGGTTTTCGGAAGATGTTAATCACATTTCAGGAGATTGCCTATCCTTCTCTTGCAGAGCAGCTCTGTTTTCAAACAGCATGTCTTTGGAATTGCAGAGTAGTCCCTAACCATTAGGCCACCAGAGCTCCGTAATTGTTTATTAATGTCCTGTTAATAGAATTATTATATTCTCATTAAAATATTAACACTGAAATACTAAATGTCTGCTAGCAGAAAAAAAATCAATAGTGTGTTAAATGACATCACAAAACCTCATTGTTTTCAAAGAAAAACTGACTCATAGCCTATATTCCAGTTTTGGTTTTTTTTTTTAAATACGAATCACAATTTGAGATTGTCCATTTTGTTTTGCAACTACTAGTGAATTAGAACTCTGCCTTTGTCAACAAATGTAGTTCTCTAAGGACCTTCGTGTTAGCGCACATAATCCCTCAGGACCATGCCACCAGAGTTTCCTTTATGAGAAATTTCTATGAACAATGTTTCTTGAAGTTGTATTATGAGAGAGGAATAATTTCCTCATCTATGATTTCTTTCTCTTCAACTGCATTCTGTTTGAAGCTCTCAAAGTAAATGTAAACTTTTAATGTAATCTTATGAAATAATAAAATTGTATACTAGGAGGAGGAAGGGTTCTTAACAGTCAAATTGATGTATCATCAACTTAGAGGGGGACAAGGTGAAGATCTGGTGGTATTGACTGTAGGTAGTTCTGCTATTAAACCATAGCTGGCCCAGAAAAAAGATGAACAGTCTCCTCCCATGTGATTTTAATAAAAGATAATTACTTATTTCTAAAAATCAGAAACACAATGACTAAAACAGTAATGATAATTCAAAACTCAAGGATGTTGTTGCTATGTCCATTGAGCCACCTGTGACTCATAGCAACCCTCTGTACAACAGCCCTGCACCCTGCTCTGTCCTGTGCCAATCTTATTGTCTCTTACACACTTACCCCCATTATCCCAGTCACTTAATCAATCCATCTCATTGAGGGGCTTTCTCTCTTGTGCTGTCCTTCCACTCTCGCAAGCATATCATCCCTCTCCAAGACTGGTCTTTCCTTGAAACATGCCCAAAGTATGTCAGACAAAACTTCAGAATCTTTGCCTGTTCTTATCCTCTCTAGGATGAACTTGTTTGTTCTCCTGTCAGGCCATAGTATATTTAATACTCTTCTTCAGAACCACAGCTTAAAGTCATCAATTCTATTATCAGTAATCATTGTACAGCTTTCTAATGCATAGCAAGTAATTGCAAAGACTATGGCCTGAATCAGGCACATCTTAGTCTCCAGGTTGACATCATTGCTTTTCAGTACTAGGAAGAGTTCTCTGACAGAAGAATTTCCCACTGCAATTTGTCTTTTAGTTTTCTGGCTGCTGGTACCAAAGGTATTGATTGTGGAGCCAGGCAAATTTAAACTGTTAATCTCAATCTCTTCACTATCTATCATGATGCTGTTAATCGAGAATCTTTGTTTTCTTCAATCTATATTGAAGGCTTCAGTCCTTGACCTTCTGCAGCAAGCCCTTCAGATCCTCCTCAATTTTAGCAATCAGGATTGTGTCGTCTGCATAACGCAGGTTATTGATGATTTTTGCTTCAATCCGGATGCCACATTTCTTCTCGTAGAGCCCAGCCTCCCCGATAATCTGTTCTGCTGGAGAAGCTCTCTGTCAGCTGTGAAATTTAGGCCAGGTGCTGATTGTGGAACAGACCACCAACTAGTACTCATATACAAGTTCAAGCTGAAACTAGGGAAAATTAGATTAGCCTATGGGGACCAAAATTTGACCTTGAATTTATCCCACCTGAATTTCAAAACCTTCTCGGGAACAGGTTTGAATCCTTGAACATTGAGCAAAGACCAGATGAGCTGATTAAGAATATCATCCTGCAAGAATGCACAGGGTCATTACAAAAACAGAGGAGGAAGAAAGGACAAAGAGGGCTTTCAGAAGATACTCAGAATATTGCAGAACTCAAGGTACATGCTTCAAAATCGTGGATGTTACATTAAGAATCATGCTTTCCTTTTGGTGTTCAGTGCGTCCCAACTCAAAAAGCAAATGCTTTTGAATTTAAAATAAATTAATTCAAATAACTTCATACTGGTACAAGGATATAAGAGTTTACCTATTTCACATAAATAAATGATATAAATTAGTATTTTAAAATTGTAGAGATATATGCTAATTTATGTCTTAGAATATTTTCACAGTAGTGGCCTAGTGTAAGGAATTGAGCTTCCAACCCAAAGTCACACAGTTCAAATCCACTAGCTATATACCAGGGGAAAAAGATGGACAATCTCTCCTAGGCCCTTCCTACCTCTGAAAATCCACTGGAGGGTCAGCTCTGAGTCTGTTCCAAATTCATAGTACAGAACAACAACACAGCATACTTTGAAACATTACAGAAAGTCTTAAGATGTACACAACCTTTGTTGAATTGGCCAAATAATGTCTAAAAGAGTATACATTTTTGCATTTTTATTATATTTATCTCTTATTTTAGTTATAATTAACTATAAATTCTGTTTAAAATAAATTCTATGATTATCTAGTGTTTTAATTTAATTTTTTTCATAAAATTGGGCCATACAATTTTCATATTAGGCTGGTGCATCTCCTAGAGATCTCTGATGGCTTAGTGGTAAGAATTTGTGCTGCCAACACAAATATTTGTTATTCAGTCTATACAATAAGCAAATTATTTGAGAAGTTGCACTCTTTGAAGAAGAATTTGGCATCAATATTGGAGGAAGATTCATCAATGACCTGTATTATGCAAATTACACAACTTGCATGCTAAAGGTAAGAATAACTTAAGTTGCTTGTTTCAAAAGATAAAGGAAAACACTTTTCAATATAGATTGTATCTCAACCTTAAAAAAAAAAAACCCAACAACAAAACCTTACCACTGGACCAATAGACAACATCATGATAGTTGGAGAAAATATTGAAATAGTCAACAACTTTATCTTACTTGGATCCACAATCAACCTCCCTGATACTAGCAGTCAGGAAATTTGAAGACACATTGCACTGGGAAAGACTGCTGTTAGGGACTTACCCAAATTTTTGAGGAGTAGTGATGCCAGTTTAAAAACTAAGGTACATCTCATTCAAGTCTTTCAAATCACTTTTATGTAATTAAGTGCTAGGAAATGTGTGAAAATGAAAGAAGAAAAAGTGATGCTTTTTTGAGCTGTGGTATTAGAGAAGAGTACTGAAAAATCTCACGGACTGTCAAAAGAACAAACAAATATATCTTGGAAAAAGTACAGCCAGTGTACTCTTTGGAGGCAGAGAGGATGAGGCTCCACCTCATAAACTTGGGGCATGTTGCTAAGAAAAACTGTTCCCTAGAGAGGGGCATGATGCTCAGAAATGTAGAGGCTTGCCAAAGGAGAGAAAGACCCTTAACCAGGTGGATTGACAGAGTGACTTCTGCAATGGGCTCTAATGTATCAGGAAGTATGGGAACAGTTCAAGTTCAGACAGGAGAGCTATGGTCAAACTCAACATGACAATATCTAACAATAACAACAGCACCTTTCCCATGGGAGTCACTGAGGGCTTAACATGGTTGGCTGCTAACTTGGCAGTTTGAGAACATCAAAAGATGCCTGAGAGAAAAGGTCTGGCAGTCTAAATGAGAGCATTAGAAAGCTTTTGAAGGACAGTTCTGATTTGAAACATGTAGGGTTAACATGAGTCTTAATCAACAAAACCATACTATATTGGCTGTTTCTTATTTAAACCTCATGTTTAGAGCCAAAAAGACCTCGGGGAGGGCCTTTATACTGAAAAGTAGTGATTATTTTATTTTGGAGCAACAGTCTTCAAAGTAGTACAACACTCTTTTGTCAATATGCTGTACTGAGGTAAGGTAGGGTTGCTGTGATGCTGAACCTTGTGCCATAGGCGTGTCAAATGCCATTAACTGTTACCCATGATGGACAGTATTTGGTGGAGCTCCCAGTTTAAGACAGGTTTGGAAGCAGGAGTGGCATCCCCTCCTAAACAGCATGATTCTGGAAACTCTGTGAACTTTGATAAATGGTGATGGTTGTGGAAGGGCTTCAAGACCTTTTGTTCGTGGGGTCACTATGAGTCGTGCTCGACTCGGTGGCAATCAACAACAACAACAAATCAACTGGTACACACATTACGAGATAATAAATTGTAAGCATCATAATAATTAAAACAATTTTCATGTCATATAATTATTAAGTACTATACATGCAATTATTATTATGGAAAAACACCTCAAGGCTAGCTTACTTCACTCAAATATTAACTCCCCTTCCTAATTCCATTCTTTTTTTATCTTATTATTATTTTTTTTGTGTGTACTGTCAAATTAGATCTGACTAGTACAGGAGCAAATTGTTCCTCCTTCTCTAGCAGAGCATCTGGTGGATTCGGACCACGTACCTCTGGGATTGCAATGCAGTTTGATCATTCCTTTCTTTGGTTATAAAACCACCCATCATACTGTGGCTATTTTATAAACAGATGTGCATTATTTTCTTTACCCAGTTGTTATACATTACATTGTGCATTAATTAACATCAATCAAAGTGTGAATCAGGACTATATCCTTTCTCCATACTTTTTCACTCTTGATTCTGAAACCACTCAAGAAGCTGGACTCTATGAAGAAGAATGTGGCTTCAGAATTGGAGGAAGACAACAACTAGACTTATGCAGATGACACTGCATTATGCCTAATGAAAGTGGAGGGATTTAAACATTTGCTGAAGGAGAATAAAGATTTTAAAATAAATTACATCTCAACATCAAGAAAACAATAATCATCACAATTGGCTCTATAGGCAACATCATGATAGATAGCAAGACGATTGATATTATCAATGATTCCAAATTAATACTTTTGGTACCAGCAGTCAAGAAATAAAAAGATGTGTTGCTTTTGGAAAATATGCTGTCAGGGATCTCTCCAAAATTCTAAAGAATGAGGATGTAAGTTTAAGGACTAGGGTGCACCTATCCAAGCCATGGTCTTTTTCAATTACTGGTTATATGCAACTGAAAGTTGGACAGTGAACAATGATGACAGAAGAACTGATGCCTTTGAGTTTGGTGTTGGAAAAGTGTACTGAATTTTCCATGAACTTCCAAAACGTCTCACATACTTTGGGCAAGTTGTTAAGATGGGCAAGTCCTTGGAAAAAGACTTGATGCTGGGGAAAATGGAGGGTCGGCAAAATAGAGGAAGACTCTCAGCAAGATGGATTGGTACTGTGACACTATCAATGGTCTCGAGTATAACAGAGATGACGAGGACGGCTCATGAGAGAACAAAGTTCAGATCTGTTTTTCATTAGAGTGCTATGAGTCTAGTCGACTCGACAGCTTCTAACAACAATCAGCATAAATTCCAAAACCTTTTTCATGATACCTAAACGCTATATGGTATGACTCATGTTTACCATATCAGTTCATATTCTATTTTCCGTTATTACAGAAGTATTTTCAGATTGGAATCTATCAAAAAATTATTGTAGATGATATTAAAACTTGGATTCAACCATAGCAATGATTGCTTGTGAGCTGGATAGGGCATCATTTCAGTCTGTTGTATGCAGGGTTGCTATGAATCCATACCTCTTTGACAAGCACCTAATAACAGCAATAATATTTAAAATGATGTCCATGATACACACAGATATTTTAATTTCACATGTCTGAAATGCATCCCAAAATCCTGCATTTTGTAGTAACACCACCTCTTTCCCTAGGCAATTCTGGTGTACAGAAAATTTAAGAAATCCCAGCTTAAGTCATATTGAGCTAACTAGGTCTTTATTCAGCATTTTCACTCAGCTGTCTCTTATTATTTTCCATTGTACTCATTTTAAAAATCATTGCTATTTCAGAAAGTGATTTTTAGTTTATTATTATTATATGGAAATGAAGTTCTGATATTAATTTTTTTTCTCACCTGCAGGTTTTCCTATTGGGAAAGAGAATTCACTGGTTGGTTAAAAACTATTTCAGTTTCTCAATCTATAGTGATAGATTGTCATCCTAGTGCATCAGCGAGTTTTTCATGTGCTCAGTTCACACGCATCACTCTTCCCTTAAATCTGAACACTGCTAGGCAAAGAAATAAATCTTAGATGATTGATATTCACCACTGAAAGATTCTGAAACAGAATGTGAAGTGGGCGAAGAATAACAATAAAAATACTTTAGTTTTAAGTTTGTCTTATTTTCACTAAAATCTAAAATGAAAGAAAGATGGCCATTTTTTCTTATACTCAGTGGCTTTGTGGCTTTTAGAATTAATTTTTTTGGAAGATCTATTCATTTAAGCCATAACACTTAGAAACAATTTCTGCTTGGATCTGTATAGTTTTGTTTTGGATTGGTTTTTTCCTTTTATTTTGTAAATAAGTTGATATTCAGATGTCTGCCTTTGTGTGTGTGTGTGTGTGTGTGTGTATTTAGGAAGCATAAAGAGAAACAGATGGGAAGTGAAGGAATTTGTATCTATGTAAGTGTTTTGAAAGGCTTCCTAATAAAATCAGTTGGATTTTGCTTCCAGCCCCCCACCCCACAGTTGACAGGTATATACATGAAGATAAGAATCATGATAGGCTGTTGAATAGTTTATCAGTTTGTAGTTTAGCTTCAAATATATGACTCTAAAATTCAGAATAGATACATCACTTGGTGTAGTTCAGATAATTGATTCATAAGTCAGCTACATCAGGCAGGTTTTGATGGTATCTTTATAAATAGGCTGAGGCTTTCAAATGCCTGATGGTATCTCTCATGCTGACATGAAAGGCATTTAGAGGTTGGAATATGCTACCAGTACACCTTGTATTCTAGATACCATTCATGAGGCCTATTAACTTCAGACCAGTACAAGTAACAAAATATCACTGAAATGTTATAAAGTGAATGATAATACAAGAAATGCTTTTACAACTGCATTTTAAATGAGCAATGTAGGATTATGACTTTTATTTGATGTTTAGAAACGAAAAGACAAATACGTTTAAGATCAAGAAAACAAAACCTTAAAAAATAAAAATAAAACCAGGATGTTCAAAAAGGCTAGAGAGAATAGCCACTGCTACACAATGCTATAGATGTCTGTGAGTTAGGCAGAACTGGTTATTGCAGCATGCCTGCATCCTCAGCCTATTTTAAGAATTCCAAGGGTGCATACACATCCTTTATTGCTGAAATTGAACAATTCTGTAATACTATCAAGTTGGATCAGACCAATTGCTAACCCTCCAGCAGGTCTTCCGAGGCAGTAAATCACATAGGAGCAACTGGTAGATACAAATCATGTGGTTTGGGGATCACAGCACAGTTCCTTACCACTAGCCTGCCAGAGCTGATAGAATATTGTTGTTATGTGCTGATGAATTGGAACAGATTCATAGCTGACTCTTTAAGTGTGTTTTCAGAGGCTGTAAATTGTATAAAAGGAGATTCCACATCTTTCTCCAATTGAGTAGCTGGTGGATTCAAACTGCAGGCTTTGGATTGGTATCTCGACTACTTTATCACTAGACCACTAGAGCTTGAGAGAAGTAGGAGAGTTTATTAAATTATTAAAGACCACTTAACTCAACCTTCCCTTTTAGTATTTGAGAATAATAAAATAGTTTATTTGCCCAAGTACAAAGTTAAAAATTAACAGAGCTAAAACTCAAATTCAGGACTTTCTGACTCCAAATTAATGGTATTTCTAGTTTTAGAAACTTGTATCTACATTATGGTCTATGTGGAAGTAGTCTTAGGAACTCTCATGGTGCACTAAAGTTCCACAACTAAACAAAAATCAGTGGTTCAAACCTATCAGACACTCTGCCAGGAAAAAATGTTAACTTCTTTAAAGACAATAGCCTTCAAAACATCACAGGGCAATTCTACTCTTCTATGAGTAAAAAAAAAAAACTCATTGCTACCTAGTGAGAATTGATATGTCATAGCTGACCCTTTAATAAGTAGGGATTTCTGCAGCAAGAGAGTTACTAAACAACTGTAAACATGCAAGATTCTGTGTACGAGTACTATATTTTAACCTCATTGCCACTGGGTAAATTCTCACACGTGGTAATGTCAAGTATACAGACTAGAATTGCACTACATGGAGTTTTCAAGGCTGTAACCTTTTGGTTACCCATGGTGGACAGTGTTGGCTGGAGCTTCCCGACTAAAACAAGCCTGGAAGCAGGAGTGGCATCCATTTCCAAAATGGCTTGCCTCTGGAAACTCTGTATACGAACAGTGCTCAGGCCTTTCATTCATAGGGTCGCTATGAGTCGTCTATGACTCCACAGCACCTAACAACAACAACAACAACCTTTTGGAAGTAGATTACCAGGTCTTTTTGTGTGAGGTGATTCTGGGTAGTCAAAGGCTTACTGAATATATTACTCAAGGACTTGTAAGAGTAAGTAAACACTCATACAATACATCTTTAATACATCTGTCTGTTAATTCTAATAGGTCCTCTGAATACCTCGCCTGAGAATTTCTTAGATTGTTTACAATCACTAAGGAACAACCCTTCTATACTTCTCCAAATTTTACATTTTTTCCTCTTCACTATTACCATGTCCTGACTGCTAATTCTCATGTACATGAATAATCAATAGGCTTAAAATATTTCCACCTTAGTGCTGTCTCCAATCTGCTTTGTACCATAAACTTACATACTTACTCCTACTATCTATACCTTAATCGTTGTAGTTGTTGTTGTTGTTGTTGTGTGCCATCCAGTCAAATATGAGTTGTTGCAACACTGTGAACAACCAATATGAAATCTTTCCTACCTTGTGCCATGCCACCCATCTTTGACACATTTGAACCCATGTTACATTGACTGTGTCAGTTCATCTGGTTTAGGATTTTCCTGTCTTACCTTGACCCTCCACCTTTCAAAGACTGATGTCCTTCTCCAAGGCCTGGCCCTCCATTTTAACATGTCCAAAGTATCTGAGATGAAGTTTCACTGTCCTTGTTTCCAAAGAGAAGCATGGTTTCCCTTTCTCTAAGGTAGACCTGTTTGCTTTCTTGGCAGTACATGGGATATTAAGGACTCTTTTCCAGCACCATAATTCAAAGACGTTGATTCTTCTTAGGTTTTTTAAGGTATTGTCCAACTTTCAGATGCATAGTAAGCAACAGAGCAGACCATTGCTTGGATCAGGCATACTTTAGCCTTTCAGTTGAAATCACTGCTCTTTAGTATTCTGAAGAGGTATTTAGCAGCAGATTTTTTCAGTATGACTAAGTTATTTATTTCTTGACTGCTGATACCAAAGGTGCTGACTGTAGATCCAAGCAAGAATAAATCATTCACAACTTCAATCTCTTCTCCATCTCTCATGATTTTCCCCATTGGTCCACAGGTGAGGACTTCTGTTTTCTTGTTGTTGAAGTGTAGTCTATATTGAAAGTTGTAATCCTTGATCATTAGCAATAAGAGTTTCTGATCCTCCACACTCTCAGCATGTAAGATTGTGTCATCTGTATAATATGATCCAACAGAATGCAGACATTATAAAAAAGTGTTACCACAGAATGTAGAACTTACTGAACAATAACACTAATATCACATACAAGCAAAATCATTGTTCTTGTCATTGTTATGTGCCATCGAGTTGCTTGCGACTCATAATGACCCTATGTACAAGAGCCCTAAACCCTGCTCTACCCTGAACCAACCTCATCATCTTCGACACACTTGTTCCCGCCACCTCAATCACAGAATTGATCCATCTCATTGAGGGTCTTCCTCTCCTGCGCTGTCCCTCCACTTTGCCAATCATGATGTCCCTCTCCAAAGACCAGGCCCTCCTTGCAACATGCCCAAAATATGTCAGACAAAGCTTCAGAATCCTTGACTCCAAGGAGCATTCTGCGTTCACCCTCTGAAGGACAAACCTGTTTGTTCCCCTAGCAGTCCATGGTATTTTCAACACTCTTCTCTAGCACAACAGCTCAAAGGCATCACTTTTCCTTTATCCTCCCTAGTCACCATCCAGCTCTTTGATGTATAGCACACGATTGCAAAGACTATAGCCCAGATCAGGTGCACCTTAGTCTCCAGCCTGACATAGTTGCTCTACAGTACTCTTGAGAGGTCCCTGCCAGCAGAAACAGCTAAAGCACCACATCAACAGAGAACTGCCAAAAATTCAACTCAGATATGGAAGAAGCCCTAGCAGCAGGGATACTATTATTGATGTTAGACGGATCTTGGAAGAGGTAGAGACTACCAGAAAGATGTCTCTCTGTATTTTATTGACTATGCAAATGTATTTGACTATGTGATTCACAAAAAATAGTGACTAACATTGAGAACCATGGGAATTCCAGAACACTTAATGTGTTCGTGCAAAACCTAAACCTAAACCAAACTGCTGCCTTGTGAAGAGAGCAAGGGAACACTGCCTGTTTTAAAATCAAGAGAAGTATGTGTCAGGTCTGTATTCTTTCTTCAGACGTCATCTAGATCTACACACATACACAAGTGCAACTTCCTTAAATTGTTCAGAAATAATGATGTCACAGTGCTAGCATCTTTGTTTTTAAATACTTTAAAATTATATTTAGCACTTTAAAGAGGTCTTGCACCTGATATAAGCCCAGATATATTTCACCTGCCTTGTAGGAAAAGAACTTGACAATGAAAAACAAAAAATTTATCCACTAAAATTGTTATATTGGTGAAAAATATTAAATATGCATGCACTGTCAGCAGAATAATCAAACTGTCATATAAGAAACACAGAACTACTGAAAAAGAGAGAAATGATTTTAACAATAAAGAAATACTGGGGGAAAAAGAAATCCAGAAATATGGGGGTTTTCTAAAAAAAAAAAAGAAATACTGAGAAGACAGTGATGTTTTCTGTGTTTGAGTAGTCTACGGCCTGTTACCTGCTAACACAAAAGCTGTGCCTTTCTCACAGTTTTAACCCAATAGTTTCAGAGGAGTATGGATTCCCTTTCTCTACGGTTTGCTCTCTTGGCATTACATGGGATATTAAGGATTCTTCTCCAGCACCATAACTCAATGACATTGACTCTACTGTCATTTAAGTCATTGTTAAAACAAATTAAAACAATTTAAGCATTGTTAAAAATTTCCTTCCATACAATTTACAACCTCAGAAATCCACTGGAGGGTCAATTAGGAGTCAGTTCCTACTTGATAATAGTAAGGTTTTCAGTTTTATTTTAGATAGGTCATCCATCAGAAAAGACCAATTGCTGGGAAATGACATTACGATTATTAGGTTAGAGGATTAATTAAAAAAGGAGACCCTTATGGAGTTACGTTGACTCCAGTGATGGCAACACTGACCTCATTCAAAGCAAAAATGGAAAATCATGAGGATTTCACAGGACACATAGACTTTTCATTCTGTTATACTTAAGATCATCAGGAGGTAATCTTAGAGAGGTGACTTGGTGGCACATAACAACAACTACTGAATTATATCATCAGATCATTATATCTATTAATACATATTTTTCAAACTTTTAAGATTAGACTATGTGAGAATAAAAATTCATTTTTATTTCTTTATTTTCCCTCAAAAATGTGTTTAAACACTTTCGTGCGCTTCTTATTGTTGTTGCTACATGCTATTGATTTGACTTCAACTCATCGTGATTTTATGAACAATGGCTCTGAATCTTGCCCTAGTCAGAGCTCATCTCATCTCTCTGATTCATCTGACCCATTGTCGCAGTCACTGTGTTAATCCTTTTTATCCACGGTGTTACTCTCCTACACTAACCCTTCATCCTTACAAGCATGATATCCTTCTCCAAAGACTGATCCCTCCTAGCAACATATCCAAAGTATGTGAGACAGACCCTCAAAATTCTTGCCTCTGAAGAGCAACCTAATTTCAACTTCTCCAGGCCGGACTAATTTTGTTCTCATGGTAGCTCCTGGTTTTCTAATACTCTTCTCCAGCACCACAATTCCAAAATATCAATTGTTTTATCATCTATATACATTGTATTGTTCTCTGATACATAGCAAGCAGTTGAGAGTCTATAATTTTTTATCAGGTGAACCTTAATCTCTAGAGTGACATCATCACTCTTCAGCATGCAGGAGAGGACCTGGACAGTTGATTTTTCTACTGCAAAATTGTCTTTTGATTTCCCGACTGATAGTGCCAAGGATTTTGATTGCAGATCCAAGCAAGATGAAATAGTTAACATTTCAATCTATTCTCCATCTATTGTTGATGCTACCTATTGGCCCACTAGTAAGAACTATCATTTTCTTGATTTTGAAATTTAAACCATTTTGACAGTTGCAGGTTTTGGGGGGGTTTTGTTTGTTTGTTTTATTTTCTAGAGCAAATGTTTCAAGCCCTGCTCAGTTTCAGTAATCAAGATTGTATCATCTGCATAAAGAAGTCTTCCTCCAATCCTGATGCCACGTATTTCTTTATTTTTTCTGATTAATTTGCAAAGTTTGAATACATAGGCCCTTGAATGATTTGTTCACCATTTAGATTGAAAAGGCATGGAGAAATTACATATCCTTGACACACTTCATTCTTGATTTTGAACCATGTTCCTTTGCTCTTTTCAGACAATGGCTTCCTGATCTAGGTATAGGTTTCACATGAGCATAATTAAGTGTCCTGAGATTCCTATTCTTCTCAATATTAGCCACAATTTGTTTTGATCCATGCAGTCAAAAGCCTTTTCGTAGTTGATAAAACACAACTGGACTTCTTTATGGTATTCTCTGCTTTCAGTCAAGATCCATTTGACACTAGCAATGATATCCAGTTCTCTGTCAATGTACTTTTCTAGCAATTTCTGGGGAAACTTTCAGCAAGATCTTTGCTTGTGTGTGAGATCAGTGATATTGTTCAATAATTTGCACATTCTGTTGGATCAGCTTTTTTGGAAATGGGAATAAATATAGAACTCTTCCAGTCAGTTTTTCTTTCTGATAGCTGTCCTCCAGATTTCTTGGTGAACACAACCCGGAGAGCACATCAGGGCTTTATCTATTTGTTGAAATATGTCAACTGATATTTCATCATTTCCTGGGTCCTTATTTTTTCCCATTCCTTCATAGCAACTTGAACTTCATTCTTTATTACCATTAGATCTTAACCATACATTATTTTCTGAAATGGTTCTCTGTCAACCAGTCTTTTGATACAGTGTCTCTGTGTATTCCTTCCTTCTTTTTTTAATTTTATTTCTTTAAATTTTATTCTATTTTGTTTGTGTGTACCTTCAAATGTGATCTGACTGGCACAAGAAGAGATTGCCCTTCCTTCTCCAGTAAAGTATCTGGTGGATTTGAACCACATGCCTCTGGGATTGCAGTGAAGTTTTTGCCTCTAGGCCATTAGAGCTTCCTTCCTTCCTTCTTCTTTTGATGCTTTCTAGGTCATTCAAAATTTTGCCCACATATTGTAGCTCGAGACTTAAAATTGTTTTCAGTTCCTTCAGATTGAGAAATTCTGATTAAATTTTTCTCTTTTAGTTTCTGACTCTTTACACATTTTATTATAATGTTACTTTGAAATCTTCTGACCAATTCTTTAACATCCTCATTTCTTCCCTTTGATTTTGTTTTGGCATCTCAGAATTCTAGTGCAATATTCAGCTTCTCTTCTGATATAATTCTGGTCTTTTTCTTCTTCTTCTTCAGTCTTTGTAGCTATCCTTTGATTTCTTCATAGAGATATTCTTGATATTATCCACAACTTATCTGGTCTTTATCCATTAGTGTTTGATGTTATTCACAACTTATCTGGTCTAGATCCATTAGTGTTCAATGTTTTAAATCAGTTCTTATATGTGCATATATACAAACACATACATACTACTATATTGAATAATTGATAAGTAAAGAATTGACTATTTACATGGAGGAACATTGATTCTTGAAAAAAGAAACAAGAAGAACTAAGTATTTTCTTTTTAAAGAAAATTTTCTAACTTTTGTGCAGAGAGGGGAAAAATATGAAATTATACTGCTATTGCCCAAGAATTCCATCATATTTCTCAAAAACAGCAGTTTTAAAATATATTATTATTGTTGTATTTATTCCATCTTATAAAGACCCTACATGATGGAATAGAACTATCTCATCAGACTTCTAAGCATGTGATTTCTAAGTAGGTGATTTCAGTGTACACCAACTGCCACATTTCTCTGCTATTGAGCTGCTGAAGTGTTCCAATTTTTACCCACATTTCAGTTAGCAACTGAGTACTTAACAACGTCACCACTCAAGTTCCTTAACAAAGAAGTAACACTGATCATATAAAGAAAAATTTTAAATCTGCTCTCCTTTTCTCACTCTGCCTACCCCCTTTATGTGACTTAGAGTTTAACAGATTTATAAATTTGGTGCTGAACTGGCATATAGACTCATCACATGAGCTTGCCATGGTAGTAGCACAAGATGTGGGGGGGGGGGACATTGCTCTAGGAGAAAGAAAAGTTGTATTTGTATCCAGGTCCTCTACTCTTGTTGAGTATGGTTGATCAGAACTAGCCCATAGCTAACCTTTCCTCCAACAGGTTTTCAGAGGCAGTAAATAACATGAGAGGTAATTACCTATCTTTCTTCTGTGGAACTGCTAGTGTATTTAAATCACATACCTTTGCACTGGCTGTTTAATTTCTTACCACTAATCCACGAGAGCTCGCTGGTCATCTACTAGCTATGGGTAAAATGATTTTCTCTTTTATCTTCAATTTTAATACATTGGTTCTATGAAATGTTATCCCTTTATATCATTTTGTTGGCAGTCGGACACTTGGTGCTGATAGTAGAAAGAGATAAAAAGTTACATGATCTAATCACTTGTGGCCAAGAGGAGAGGGTTGTTGCCTAGTTTGTAACTGAAAGCAACAGTCTCAATGAAAATTCTACTCTGGCTGTCATTGCTAGAGCATGTGTGGAAGAACACTATCTACTCCTAACATACCAGTGACATATGTAGTATAAAAATAAACTCAGAAATCTCTAAAGGTTATAAAAAATGAGAAGAAAAATCCCTTGTGACAAAACCAGAAAAGAAATACATGGTAGGAATTGGAATTAATACTGGAAGCCTCATAGGGTCTAAGTCAAGTAGCAGACATAGGCATGTTTAAGATCACGTTGTTTCTTTCATGTGCTATCAAGTTAAAACAGCTTATAATCATTTGATTATCCAGCTGATTTTCAGAGGCAGCATTTATCACAGGAAGAGATGTCCATCTTTTTTTTTCTCCTGTGGAGCAGCTTTTGAATTCAAACCACCTTCTTTTGTACAGACTGTGTAATCACTACGTAATTGGTCACCAGCATTCCCTTGAAATCATATAGTAAAAGATAAGACACAACTGAACCAGGAAGAGTCTTTAAGTAACAGAAAATGAACCAAGAAGTTAAACATAATATAGAGTTTATCTTTCAATATAGTTTTTCTAGCCATGGTACTTGATTCTGCCATATGTATAGGCAGTATATAATATGTGCAAATTATATACTGCCATATGTATAGGCAGTATATAATATGTGCATAGGGTAGTGTTAGCCTGTCCACAAGAGGATATGTTAGCCTATCCACAAGGGGATTGACCAGCATCACAAGTCTACAAGGGATTTACTAGTCAAATTGAGTGGTTCCAGCAGCAGATTAGACTTTCCCCACTAGTGAAGAAGACAAGAAAAAGAAGCAGCAAAAAAAAAGTAGGATAGCCTTCAGGACTAGATATACTTGATCCAACTATACCTGTGGTAGCAGCAACCATAGCCAAAGCGGAGGTCCAGAGAGACCTGACATGAGACAGAGCCAGCTGATACCTCCACTCCCCCAAAACAAAACAAGAGCTAAACAAAAAACTTTTGCTCAAGCTTGTTGGACAACTGGAGTGGGGATGAGGAGTGAGACAATATTGATAGGACTGATAATTTTTTAACACTGGCAGAAAGCCACAAAGTTTAAGACTGAGGTGGATTGTATTATGCTACTAACCTGGATTATAACTTTTTTGGCTTACCCAATATGGTTCTGCGTGATTTAAGAGCTATCACCTCAGATTTTGGATCCAGTAAAATTGGTGGAAAGAGGTACTGGATTATAAGGGGAGCTGTCTGACATCATAGGAATTGGTTTTGTCTTATTGATGCTGGTGAGGGGGACAGTTCCCTTTTGTGAATCTGGAAAAGATATGGCCCTTTCATTGTGACCCTTGCTCTTTTATAAATTATAGAATGAATGTGCAATGAATGGCAAAAAAAGCTTGTGTAACTCATAATTCTGTGCAGTATTTTAAATTGCCATCTCAAATTTCTTCTGTAGGTATAATTTATCAGTCCACCTTTATTCAACTACTCACTTTCTTTTTGGTTGCTATGTTGTTTGTTATGTGCTGCTGAGTTGTAATTTATTCATACCTGACCCTCCAGCAATTTTTTTAGAATCAGTAATTCACATGGGAGGAGATTGACCAACTCTGTCCTCTAAAGTAGCTGATGAATGCAAACTCATGCCTTTGAATTTGTAGTACAACTTTCTACCTCTTGTTGCTGTGGTGGTAGTTGTTAGGTGCCATCTAGTCAAGTGTAATTCATAACAATTCTGTGAAAAACAGATCTGAATCCTGCACTATCCTGTGTTATCCTCACAATCTCTGTTACACTCAAGCCCATTGCTGCAGTCACTATGACAATCAACAGGTTGAAGATCATCTTCTTCTTCCCTGTCCCTCCACCTTTGCAAGCACAATGTCTCTTCCCAAAGAACAGCCTCTCTCCTAAAAATAGGTCCTCAGTATGTAAGACAAAGCACTCTGGTTGTACCTTCTCTTCAATATAGCTGTTGTTCTTTTGGCAGTCCATGAGATATTTAGCACTGACTCCAACACTACAGTCCAAAGGCATCAATTATTCTTCCATCACCCTTTTTCATAGCCCAGTTCTCAGAGGCACAGCAAGTGACTGAAAAGATTATTGCCTAAATCTGACTTTCTTTAGTCTTCAAACTAATATCATTGATCCTCAATAATTTGGTGAGGTCCCTGACAACATACTTTCCCGATGCAATATGTCTCCTGTTCTCTTACTCTTGTTACCATATGTATTGATTGTGGTACAAAGAAAGAGGGAGTCTTTGACAGTGCCAAACTTTTCTCCATCTATAATAATATTGCCTAGTCTTGTAGAGATCATTTTTGTTTTCTTGATGTTGAAACATAATACATATTAAACTAAAATGTTTGATCTCTGCAGCAAGCACTTCAAGTTCTCTTCACCTTCAGCAAGCAAAATTGTGTCTATATAAAAAAAAAGTTATTGATGAGTCTCCCTCCACTCCAGATGCCACATTCTTCTCCTCAATAATTTAGAGAGGTCACTAACTGCAGACTTTCTCAATGCAATATGTCTCCTGATTTCCAGACTGCTGGTACCAAGGGTATTAATTTTGGACCCATATAAGATGGAGCTGTTGACAGGTTCAATCTCTTCTTGATAATAATACTGCCTATTGGTCTAATGACATTGAGATTCAATGCTAATTGAAGACTGTATTCCTTGATTCTCTGAAACAAATGCCTCAGGTCCCTACAATAGCCTCTCCCAAGTCCTCACAATAGCCTCTCCCTTTTCTCTTACAGTGCTAAATTGCTTTAAGTAATCCCAACCTTTGTTTCACAATACTTTTTCCTTTACCTATTTTGCTTCAACTGCATTTGTCTTACAGTTTATCTTACAGATATCAAATATGCTATCTCTCTGGTGGCTTATTTTTTGTGTCCTTCATGGCTTTCCTTAAGAGTTATTGTTTTAGTCATGCTGTAACATATCTACTTTCAAGAAAAAAAGTATATTTTCTCCTAATTTAAGGGCCAGAAGTCTGCATTCAAAGTATAGCTTTCATTAGAAGCATTTTTAATCTATTTCATTTTGTAGAGCCATCAAACCTTGTAATTTTGAGCTTGTAACTTCATCAGCCTACTTCTTCATAAGATTTTGTTTAACTTTGCCTGAGTGTGCATTTAAATCTCTGTTGCTCTTTATGAAATTGAAGGTGATTAGGTTCAAGACACACTCTACATTAATATGACCTTAATATCATAATAAAACTACACTTTTAAAGGATTGGATATACACATACAGAGGTCAGAATTCCAAAACATATTGTGATGGACATGGTTCAATGTATCACAGTTATCCTCTCAACAAGGCCATATTTGTTTCTGATTAAAATAGCCACTCTTCCTCCTCATTCCCATGGCATATCCATTCTTCCTGTTGGATTAATATTTTATCTGTCGCTTTTACACTTTAATGCTTATCTAACATTCTGTGTGATATTTGTTGTCTGTTTCTCATTTGCCTCTATGCAACCCAATATAAAATCTATGAAGGTTGAGAATGTTACCTATTTTGTGTGTGACTGTATATCTGGAAGCAATGTTTGAGTCCACCAGCTGTGGGGAAAGGATGGGCAGTCTCCTCTCATGTGATGACTAACTGCCTCTGAAAACCCACCAGAAGAGGGTCAGCTATAACTAATTGCTATGATAAACTCTCTCAAATAAAAACAAACAAACAAACAAACCACCCTCTGATATACAATTATGAAATGGTATTTTCAGTCCTGCTCACAGCTCAGTTTCAAAATGTATGTGCCCAAGACAGCACATAAAACAACAGTATCTATATGGGAGCTCTAGTGGCCTAGTGGCAAGAAGCTGCTGTGCTATCCCGAAGGCACATGGTTCAAGGACACCAACTGTTCTGTAGGAGAAAGAAGCTCAGTCTCCTCTTGGGTGATTAACTGTCTGAAAACCTGCTGGAGGGTCAGTTATGGGTTGGTTCTGACTGTCAACAACAACAATATATGTATACACTAAATTAAGCCATCAAAATGTATATGCTGATGTGTATGCAGTAATTTTTAAATTCTTTAAGAGCTATTCCTTACTGATGGCTCTAAAAAAGGGAAATACATTTTATAAAGCGCTTGGCACCAGTATCCAGGAAATTAAAAGATGTATTGCCATGGGAAGTCTGCTGTTAGGGACCTCTCCAAAGTACTGAAGAGCAATGGTGTCTCTCTGGAGACTAAGGTGTGTCTGATACAGGCCATGGTCTTTGCTATCACTTATGCATCAGAGAGTTGGACAATGAATAAGGAGGATAAGAAGGAGAATTTATGCCTTTGAGCTGTGGTGCTGGAGAAGAGTATTGAGGGACTGCTAGGAAAACAGTTGCATCCTGGAAAGGGTTAAACCAGGCAGCTCCTTGGAGGCAAGGATTCTGAGGCTCCATCTAGCATACTTTGGATATGTTGTAAGGAGGGACAGGTCCTTGGAGAGGGA
>NW_006399817.1:13794245-13798585 GCF_000299155.1 Elephantulus edwardii
TTATATGCAATTTCTAGATTTAATTTTTTTGAGGAAACACCAAACTGTCTTTCAGAGTCTCTGTGTTCATCAAAACCTTTTCCCAACAGGGTGAAAAGAAAACCTACCAATAGGGAACAAACATTTGGCAATACCATTTTAGACAAGGATCTCAGGACAAAAATTTACAGAATACTCTTGGGCCTCCAGAAGAAATAAGACTGATAATCCAATTTCGAAATGAGCAAAGATATAAATTTTTCATAAAGGAAAACATTCAGGTGGCCAACAGACACATGAAGAAATGCTCAAAATCACTGACAGTATGAGACATGCAAATAAAAAAGAACACAGTGTGATACTATTTCACCCCAGTAGCAGTGGCTAAATGTAGTAGGGTAGCAAACAATAAATGCTGGAGAGGATATGAAGTAGTGGGAACTCTCATACACTCTTGGTGGGATTGCAAGAAGGTACAACCATTCTAGCATACACTTTTCCTGGTTTTAAGCCATACAGTGTTTCCTCTGTCTGCTCTGACCACTGCCTCCTGGTCTACTAACTATAGATTTCATATGATCACAATCAAGGGTTCTGGGATTCCTTTACTCCTCAAGGTTAGCCACAATTTGTTGTTAACCACATAGTCAAATGTCTTTTCATAGTAAAATGAAACATAGACATTCCTCTAGTACTCTCTGCTTTCAGCTAAGATTCATCTAAATTTGGCATTATGTTTTATAAAATCAATCACCATTGGACCTTGTCCATCATTATCCTGTCTTTTCACCCGGATTCTTCCAATTTCCTTCCCCTCCCTCCACCCACCAAACTGTGCAACACTGTGGTTTCACTTCTACCTATCCTCCTCTCTCCACTTCTTCACCTTCCCCCTCCTTGAATTCCTGTACATGTTGTACTAGTGATCCTATTTTTACAATAATGGTCTTATGCAGTATTTGTCCTTATGAGACTGCATTAGTTCACTCAGCACAATGCTCTCCAGCTTCAATTAAAACTGAGACCATGAAGATTTGTAGACCAATGTTCATAGCCATGTTACTTTCCTTCATATTTTAAGGACAGTTTTGCTGGGTACAGGATCCTTAACTGGATGGTTTTTTTCCTTTGACTTTCTGTATATGCCATCTCATTGTATTCTTATTCACATAGTTTCTGCTGAAAAATCTGAGCTTTATTAACTGGTTCTCCTTCGTAGATAACTCTTTGTTTTTCTTGTTTTGGTATTAATGTTCTAAATTTTTCTTTGATTTTGACAATTAGACTATGTCTAATTTAGAATATGTCTTTTTATTTTATTTTCCCCTTTTGGGATCTAGTTTGTTTCGAGTCCACTTAGTTTCTTGATTGTGGATTTCCTAATTTCATTTTTAATGATTCCTGGAAGTTTTCTTCTAGTAGATCTTCAACAATTTCTTCATTGTTTCTCGCACCTTCCCAAAGCACTTGTGTGTAACTCTGATCACATGATGATGTTCAATGTGATGTAATCTCCAGTAATTATAACCTTTGTAAAATTTTTCCTTCTGTCTTCTCTCTGTTGTCTTTTTTTTCCTTCTAAGAAGTTCTCATTGACATTCTTACCTTCTAGCTCATTCATTCCATGTTTTATTTCTTCTATTCTTCTTTTGTGTCCCTCCAACATTTGCAAAATTCTGACATTTTGGTTCTGATATTCTGGATTGCATTTTCATGCATTCTGTTGTTTCTACTGTTGGTTGTACACTCTCTAGCTTATGATTTTCTATTTACATTCTTATGCCTTTTTATTTATGGTTTCAATTATTTCTTCCTCATTTGTAACTTCTTCAGGAGTAACTTATGTAATTTCCTTGCCAATATACTTCTTCAGTTTCCCTGTCTCTGGAGTATTCATTAGATCTACATTATGGTCTGCTTTTGTATAAGAAGGTTTTTATTTGCTCATAATGCTTGAACTTATCTGCTACTTATATGAAAGTATGTCAAGTTCTTCTCAGTATGTGTGAGGTAGTTTCTGTTGTATCTGTGCAGGTAACAGTTCTTGTCTTTTAATACTGTTGAAAAGTTGCAGAGTTTTTTGCGGAATCAAGTTGCCCTGGATTCCATTTTCCAATGTCAATCTTTTTCCTGCTGGTTGTCTATAGGTGGCTCTGATCCTGTTTCTAGAAGCCAAATTCTCATCTAGTTGTCTCAAAAGTGCTGCACAAGGTATTTTGCACAGACAATTGGCCCAGAAAAATGGCAAGTTCTCAACAGTGCAGTCCCCAAGTCTCAGTTTGCACTAATGATTGGCCTACATGCCTCTCTACTTGAATAGAGCTTTAATGAATTAAACATTCTATTTGTTTCTGTGTAGCAACCCCAAATGCAATAACTTACAGTAACAACTATATTTATTATACTAATTTATCTGTAGTTATGTGGTCCAAGAGGCTCTATGGGAAGACCTTACCTTGATCCATTTTGCATAAGTTGGTGTGGCCTAAAGGTTGGAGTATGGAATTCAACATGAAGGTAGATAGCAATAGACACAAGTACATATTTATGATTTGGCATTATTTTATTTATGCACTATCTCTGGGTTGGCACTTTCAGGGAAGCCAAACTTTACATGTTGGCTCGTGGCTATCAAATAGATTCTCAAGAGAGATATAGATGGGAGTTACATCTCCATGTTTAACTTGACCTGCAAGTTATATATATTAATTCCACCTCATTCCATTTGTTAAAGAAGAATCACTATGACTAATTAATCATCAAAGCGATGAACATTAGATTCAAATTATTGATAGGAGATGTGCCAAAGAATGTGAATACATGTTTTAAAATTTCCACATCATAAAAACGGTAATTAATCCAGTATTTTTTAATATCACTTTGGAAAAAAATCAACTATTCAATTTCAAGATTAATTTATTGAAAATACTTTTTCCAGAAATATTTTATATGGAGAAAAGACTTACTGTAACACACTGATTTTTTAGTAATCAATAAATTGATGCAAATAATAAGTTTCTATAAAAAAGATTAGAAAGATTTGAGAAAATATCTGAATGAACTTCTAACTGAAAGCACAAAACAAACAAATAATTGCATGTCATGTTGATTATCATTAGAAAGCAACTGTCAATGGGAAGACATTTTACCAGACAATGTATAGGCTAGCTTTTCCTGCTGTATCAACCTGACTTTCTTCTTGTCCCTGTCTGTCTGTGCTTGCAAAAATTACCTATAAAAATAGTGGTTCTTGTGGCCTGGATGGCCAAAACCTGAACTTCGCTTCAGTTAACTAACAAAATATGTCAATTCTAAGTATCTAGTTTTCCAGCAACAGAAATGGAGATTCATCCACGGGAATTGCACTATTTTCAGAGAGAGATAGATATGTAACACCTAGAGAGTAGATTAAATGCTAACATCCAATTTTTGCTTTTCTAGAAGCCCACTATTTAATGTCATATTAGGTGAAGCCTGCTAGGTAAGGAATTGAATTATAAGCCCAAAGAAAGGCAGTTTGAATCCACAAACTATACCATGGGAGAAAGATGAGCAGGAACAATCTCTTCCTGTGTGCTTTACTCCTTCTAAAAATCCACAGGAGGGTCAGCTTTGAGTACATTCTGATTCAGTGGAACATAACAAAAACGACATAATATGCATATTATTTTCAAGTGTTTCATAGCAAGAAGTCAAAAAGCTAAATAGAATGTTTCAAAGGGCAGCTCAGAATGATAAAGTAAAGTATTACAATAAAATGTACAAAGAGATGGAGTCAGATAATCAAAAGGGCTGAAGTTCCTCAAGATTTCATAAGCTGAAGGAACTAAAGAGAAAATCAGAAGTTGCAATACCTAAATATGCTATCGGCAAAATATTAAATGGTTCAGGAAGCATTAAAAGAAGATAGAAGAGTTTACAGAGTCACTGTACCACCCAAAAAAAAAGGCTGACACAGAAAAATTTCAAGTAACAACATATGATCAAGAGGCAATTGTGATGAAGGAAGACATTCAGGCTGCTCTAAAGAACTTGACAAAAAATAAAGCCCCAGAAATTGATGGAATACCAAATGACATATTTCAACAAACAGATGCCTTGGTTGTACTCACTAGATTGTGCCAAGAAAGCTGGAGGACAGTATGGCAAACTGACAGGGAGTGATACATATTTATTCCCATTCAAAAAAAAAAAGGTGAATGCAGTGTGAAAATTATCAAACAACAATCTAATATCATATGCAATCAAAATCCAGTTTAAGATTCTACAAAAAAATGACTGCAACAGTACTTTGATAGTTGTTGTTGTTGTTATGTGCCATCGAGTAGTTTCCGACTCATAGCAACCCTATGCACGACAGC
>NW_006399817.1:13798685-13806060 GCF_000299155.1 Elephantulus edwardii
TTTTTTTTCCTCATAGAAGGCATTCCATTAGTTTGAAGACTATATAATGAATATAATAGAATTAAACTTCTTTCCTTTTTATTCATAACTTTTAGAAAGGTTAATTTTGTGAGTGGTCAATGAACATAGCAATAGGTATCATTCAAAGAAAAAACAAAGTTACATAGATGTTTATGGTGTTTTCTGGATTTTTTAAAAAATATTGCGTATCACAAACTACTTCATATTTAGTGGAGCTTGGTTACATAGTAAATAATGAGTTATGTTGCAAACTCAAAGTCTGTCTGCCTCTGACAGTTTGAATTCACTAGGAGTTCTGCAGGAGAAAGGTTGGCAGTCTCCTCCTGCTACTGCTTACAACATCAGAAACCTCATTGAAGATCATTATGAATCAGAACCAGCTCGGTGGTAGTAAGTGTGAGTTGTTGAAATAACAGTTATTTTAAAAATGTAGAATAATTTCCAAATTTCTTTCTTGTTTTGTACACTTTTGTAGAACCATCTCATTTTTCCTGTTATATTGTATTGAAGTTAAACATATCACTTTGAAATAAAAAAAGATGACAAAAACCCTATAATCCTCTCCATACACATAATATTAGTTTATCTGAAAATCATCTGCTCAGAAAAAGATGCAAAATCCATAATAAAGTTAGAGTGTGAGAATAGCAGAATCAGAGAAGAAAGAAGTATGTAGAGAAGAAAAACAATTGTACTTAAAATCAGACAGTTGGAGCGAGATAGTTTCCCAGATAGATATCCTTTAAAAGTGAAAGAAAATGGTGCAATTATAAAATGAGAAATGGCCAGATATGTGCAAGTTTCACAGCAAGTGATGTTTATCCATTTGAAAATTATGATGAACTTGTTCTTTGCTTATGAAATAATATCTTGTCGCTATAGAGTATATTTCAAAATTATAGTATGTCTTTTTTTCCTTTAGAAATTTAAAATACTTTAAATAATTTGGGCTTTGCCTGGTTCCCCCAGAATTGTAGAGTATGACTGATAACTGCCTTTAGAATCCCTAATAGCTAAATTACAATTATTATGCAAAGTCTTACAATAGACAGTTATATGGATTGTTAAATGACTTTGCCTTTTTTGCAAACTATAATCATTTTCCTTTATTAGCTGAAGGATTTCATAATTTAAGGAAGATGAGAAACCTATAAGTCACGCTTTCAAATAAGGAACATGGATATTGCAAACATTAAATTCCCCCATAAAAATGTTAAGGCATCATTAAACTAGGTTCAGATTAATACAATTCAGTCAACTCTAGATAGATATCTCCCATAATAAGCTGAAACAATACCCAGTGATCTAAGATGTAAAATATTTTACTACAGCCAATTTATAAACCTATAAAACATACAGGTATCATTCAACCCCTTTATTAATAGTGCATGCCTTGTATTAAATCACAACTATTTTAAAGGCCCCTCCCCTTTTGCATTCCCTTCCTCAGCTGTTGCCCCTCATTATGTGTTATTTCATTGAAGCTCATCCAGAGTGAATGACAGCATCTTTTTTACTAGAAGCAGGAATGGCAAATCCTGGTCTAGTGGTAAAGCTTAACTATCTCAGAGATTTATAGACACACTTGCTACCCTTAACCTACAACATTCTATGGCCCAGTGTTGATATATTTATTTCTCCATAAGTAAAAGTGCTTTTTGCTCACTTTTGAAAGCTGCTATTTATTACTTTTAACTTTTTTGAAGACGTTTTACATATGAATTATATTCACAAGAAAACTGATACTGGGACAATTTTGTCTTCAAGACAGTTTGAGGCTGGTATGAATAATTCTATTCTCATACCATTTTTCTCAACTAAGGATGTGAAAAAATTTTACATTGTCTAAATGTGTTTAGAGATTTGGCTTTTTTTTATTGTATGTCTTTAATATTTTTTAGGTTTACATATTATTATTCATATACATAGTGTCTCATGCATGTATATTGTGTTTTATACAATCTTCAATTTACATTGTATTTCATTCATGAATATTGTTTTATGGAATCATTCATATATATTGTATTTTATAAAATTAGTTCCTACTGACCCATTGACTCTTCCCTATTCATTCACTAACTGCCCACTAACCTCTGCTATCGTAATTATTTGTCCCTTCCTCTTTCCCCCCTCCCCCATCCCTTTCTCCATTTGAACATTTATACACATCTTGCTCAGTTCTTCTTCTATTTTTACAATAATGGTCTTATGCAGTATTTCTCTTTATGAGACTGAGTTATTTCACTCAGGATAATGGTCTTTAGACTCTCCTCTGTCATATACTACATCACGAAATCATTTTTCCTTAGTGCTGTATAGTATTCCATTATATGACTGTACCACATTTTTTCAATCTGTTTGCTGATGGGAATTTGCGCTGTTTCTATTTTCTTTCTATTGTGAATAATACTGCTATGAACATAAGTGTACATATCTGCATTCACATCACAGTTCTAATTACCTTGCGGTATATTCCTAGCACTGGAATAATTGTATCACATGGGATTTCTATGTTCAACTTTTTTAAGGAAAAGCCAAACTGTCTTCCAAAATGATTGTATCATTTTACAGTACCATCAGCAGTGCATGAAAGTTTCCACCTCTTCATTTATTCTCCAACACTGACTGCTTGCTTGTCTGTTAAACTTTGCTACTGCTTCCGGGGTTAGATGGTATTTTATTGTTACTTTAATTTGCATCTCTCTTCTTGCCAGTGATTTTTAACATGTATTGTTTGTTAGCTATCCAAACGCCTTCCTTTGTAAAGAGTACTTTCATGTATTTTGTTCAAGTAGTTATTGGCTTATCATTTTCTTTCTTGTGGAGGCCCTGTAGTAGTCTGTAACTTTTCATTATGAAATCCTTGTCTGAAATTTCGTTACCAAGTGTGTCTTCTAACGCAGACCAGTTTTCTTTTCATCCTATTTTCTTATTTAAATGTGAACTTAATTTTTAGAAGACCTATTTATTGATACTTTTTTCCCTTTCTTGGTTGTGCATTTCTGGCTGTATTTGAAAGCCTATTTATCTCATGGGGTAGGGCATCTAAGTTTAGTCCCATTTTTTTCTCTTATGATCCTGTGGTTTGGAGCTTTACCTCTGGACCTCAGATCCACCTTGAGTTGATTCTTGTATATAGTGTGAGATGTGGATCCTGTTTCAGTTTTCTGCAGGTAGATGTCATGTTTTGCAGGCAGATGTCATGTTTTGCCAGTATCTGTTGTTGAAGAGGTTGCCATGTCCCTACATGATAGGTTTTGTTTCTTTGTCAAATATTAACTGACTGTAAGTAGGTGATTTGAGTTCTAGATTTTATTCCATTGGTCTATGTGTCTATCATTGTAACAATACTATGTTATTTTGGTTACTACCGCTGTGTAATGGGTTTTGAGACCAGGGAGTGCTGTGCCTCTTACTTCATATTTTTTTAAGAACTTTGTTTATTTGGGTCTCTTTCTTTTTCAAAATAAACCTACCTATTAGCTTTTCTATTTCTTCAAAGAAATTATTTGGTTTGGGGATTGTGTTGATTGCTTTTGATAGTATTTACAATTTCACAGTGTTGACTCTTTCTACCCAGTACCAGGGAATGTTTTTCCATTTAGTTCGGTGTCATTGTTTCCTATAGTAGTTTTTGTGGTTTTCCTGATAAAGATATTTTGAGTCTATAGTTAGGTTTATTCCCAGAATTTCATCTTATGACTGGCTATGATAGAAGATATTGTTTCCTTATTTTCCTTTTTCTTTCATTCTTTGTTGTTGTAGAGAAGTTCCACTGGTTTTTATATATTGATCTTATATCCTACCACTATACTAAATAAGTCTGTTAGGTATAACAGTGGTGGGTTTGTATTTTGTTTTGTTTTGCTTTTGTTTTTTTCTGTTGACTGTGATTTTCTGTGTCCACTATCATATTGTCTGCATATGTTGTTGTTATTGATTGCTTTTGAGTCGAGCATGGCTCATAGCGACACTATGAACACAAGTCCTGAAGCCCCTCTACAAATATTGGCATTTATCAAAGTTCATAGAGTTTCAGGAGGCATGTTGCTAAGAAAGTGAATGCCACTGCTGCTTCCAAACCTGTCATAGAATGTTATTGGCTGAGTTGCCTGCGATGCATAACGACCCTATATATAGCAGCTCAGAACCCTTCCCAGTCCAGAGCCAGTCTCACTAATTCTGACACACCATTTCCTATTGCCACATTCACTGCATCAATCCATCTCACCCAGGGTCTTCCTCTCTTGTGCTGTCTGTCCACCGAACATGATGTCATTCTCTTAGAACCAATTTCTTCTGGCCAAGTGCCCAAAGTAAGTAAGGCAGAGCTTCAAAATCCTAGCCTCCAAGGAAAGATTTGGTTTCATCCTCTCCAAGACAGACAGATTTGTTTTCTTGGCAGGCCATGGTATGTTTAAGACTCTCCTCCAGCACCACAGCTCAAAGGCATCAATTCATATTCTGTAATCCTTAGTCATTGTCCAACTCTCTGAAGTATAAAAAGTGATTGAGAAGACCTGGATTAGGTACACCTTTGTATCTAGACTGACATTGTTGCTCTTTAGCACTCTAGAGAGATGCATGACACAGATTTTCCCAATGAAATTTGTCTTTTGATTTCCTGACTGCTAGCATTAAGAGTGTTGATTGTAGAGCTGAGCAAGCTGTAATTGCTAACAACCTCAATCTTTTTCCCATCTATTATGGTGCTGCCAATTGGCCCATTGTTGAGAATCTTGGTCTTCTTGATACTGATCTTCAATCTAGTGACAGTTTTACCAATTTAGATACCTCTTATTTCATTCTCTTGTCATACTGCCTAACAAGTACTTCCAATATAATATTGAATAGGAATGGTGATAATAAATATCCTTTCCCCCCCATCCCTGTTCAAAAGGGAAACACTTCTAATCTTTCTTTGAGGATAATGTTCATTTTGGTTTTGCATATATACTTTTTTACTATGTTGAGGAAATTATATTCCTCTTATGTTAAGTGTTTTATTCAGGAAGAGATGATAGAGTTTCTGAAAGATGTTTTCAACACCAATTGATAGGATCATGTTGTTCTTGTGCTTTCCTTTGTTAATGTGATGTATTATGTCGATTATTTTTCTTATATTGAAACATACTTGCAGACCTGTTATGAAACACACTTGGTACTGATAATGTCCACCCATGGTGGACAGTGTTTGCTGGAGCTCTACAATTAAAACAAGCTTGGAAGTAGGAGTGGCATCCACTTCCATAATAGCTTGCCTCTGGAAACCCTATAAACCTGGAGAAAGGATGAAAGATTTACAAGTGTCCAGGTCTTTCGCTCATGGGGTCACTATTAGTCACCTCCAACTCAATGGCACTTAGCAACAACAACACAACAACTGATGAATTATTCTTTGGATATATTTTTGTGTTCTACAGGCCAGGATTTTGTTAAGATTTTTGTGTCCATTTTCATGAGAGATGTTGGTCTATAATTTTCTTTTTTGATAATGTCATTGCTTAGTTTTGGTATTGGGTTATGCTTGCTTCACAGTACAACTCTCAGAGAACTTTTTCTTTTTGCATTTTAAAATGTAATTTAAGTGGAATTGGTGATTGTCTCTGTATATTTAGTAGAATTTGATGTGTCTATCCATGTGTTCTATATCTATCTGTGTCATCCTGAGTAGAGTGCGAGTCTCTAGGATTGAGTCCATTTTCTCTAGTCTTTCAAATGTATTCGATTGTGTTGTTTTTGTTGTTATGTGCCATTGAGTCACCTACACTCATAGTGACCCAATGTAAACTAACTGAATCCTGCCCTATCGTGAGCCAATTTCATTGTCTCCAACACTCTTACTCCCATTACCCCAATTACTGAGTTGATCCATTTCATCCAGGGTCTTCCTCACTTGCGCTGTCCCTCCACCCTTCCAAGCTTGATGTCCTTCTCTAAGGACTGGTCCTTCCTGGCAACATGGCTAAATTATGTTAGAAAGAGCTTAAAAATCCTTACATCCAAGGAGCAGCTTGGTTTCAACCTCTCATGGTAGGCGTGTTTGTTTTCTTAGCCCTGCATGGTATGTCCAATACAATTGTCCAGCAACACAACTCAAAGGCATCAATTCTTCTTTTATCATCCTAAGTCATTGTCTAGCTCTTTTAATGCATAGCAAGGAAGTGAGAAGACTATGACTTGGATCAGGTTCATCTTAGTCTCTAGACTGACATCATTGCTCTTTCGTACTCTAGAGTGGTCCCTGACAGCAGCTTTTCTTAATATTTTCATCTTTTGGTTTCCTGATTGCTGGTGCCAAGAGTGTTGATTGTGGAGACAAACAAGTTGAAATTGTTAACAGTCTCAATCTCTTCTCCATCTATCATGATGTTGTCAACTGGACCAGTAATGAGAATCTTTGTTTTCTTGATGCTGAGCTTTAATACATATTGAAGATTGCAGTCCTTGACATCTGCAGCAAATGCATCATGTCCTCATTTTCAGCAAGCAAGGTTGTGTCGTCTGCATAATGCATGTTGTTCCTTCAATTCTGAGGTCATATTCCCTCTCATAGACTAAAGCTTCCTAAATGATCTGTTATGCATTGATAGAAAAGATAGAGATAGGATGCATCCCTGAAATACATTTTTTTAATGATGCTTTTGACTTTTTTATTTGGCTTCATATAATAATTCCTTTATGTTTCATTAATATACATTGTGTTTTATCAATCTTTCATTATACTGTATTTCATACAATCATTCTTATACATTATGTTTTACATTATTTTTAATTGTTTTTTTACAGTTTATATACATTGTGTTTCACACTGTTCTGCACTCACATTGTGTTTCATACAATCATTCTCATACATGTTTTATAAAGCATGATTTGTAAAATCAGTCATTTTACTTTGCCCATTATTTCCCTGCCTTTTTGTCCAGATCCTCCCCATTTGCTCCTCCACCCACCAACCCACCAAACTGAGCAGCCGTGTGGTTTCAGCCCTATCAATCCTCACCTCTTCACTCCCTCCTGCCCCTGCTTGAGTTCCTGGGCATTTTTTACTAGTTATCCTTCTAGTTTTAAATAATAGTTTTATTCCATTGTGTGAATGTACCACAATTTCTCAATCCATTCAGTTGTGGTTGGACATTTGATCTATTTCCATGTCCTTGCAATGGTGAATACTGCTGCTATGAACATTGGTGTACAAATTTCCATTTGTGTCTCAGTTCTAATTTTCTTAAAGTATGTTGTTGTTGTTGTTGTTGTTATGTGCCATCGAGTCCCCTGCGACTCATAGCGACCCTATGTACAACAGCCCTAAACTCCGCTCTGTCCTGTGCCAATCGCACTGTCTCTGACACTC
>NW_006399817.1:13814587-13815785 GCF_000299155.1 Elephantulus edwardii
ACCACTGGACCAACTGGTAGCACTATTACATATGGAGAAGAGATTGAGGTTGTTAACAATTACAGCTAGCTTGGCTCTACAAACAACACTTTTGGCACCAGAAATCAGGAAATCATAAGACAAATTTCACTGGGAAAATCTGCTGTCAGGAACTTCTCTAGAGTATTGACAAGCAATAATATCAGTCTTGAGACTAAGGTGTGCTTAATTCAGGCCATGGTCTTCACAATTACTTGCTATGCATCAGAGAGCTGGACAATAACTAAGGATGACAGAAGAATTGATACCTTTGAGTTGTGGTGCTGGACAAGAGTATTGAATATACCATGTACTGCTAGGAGAACAAACATATTCAATCCTGGAAAGGGTGGAATGAGGTTGTTCCTTGGAGGCTAGGATTGTGAAGTTCTGTGTCACATATTTTGTGCACAATGCCAGGAGGGACTTGTCCCTGGAAAAGCACATCAAGTTTGGAAAGATAGAGGAGAGGAAGACTCCAGATGAGATGAATTGATACAGTGACTGGAGAAATTGAGGGGTAGGTGTTAGATTCATTGAGACTTGTTCAGGACAAAGCAGGCTTCAGAGCTGCTGTACATAGTGTCACTAAGAGTCACTATTAGAATATTAGATAGAACATAAGATAGATAGATGATAGATAGATAGATAGATAGATAGATAGATAGATAGATAGATTGATTTGTTGCTTTACAGAGACCAAAAAACAAAAGATCTGAACCCTGTTCTATCCTGTGCTATCCTCATATCTCCTAATACACAAGAGACCATTGCAGCAGTCACTATACTAATCCACCTAGTTAAGGATCTTCCTATCCTTCACCGACCCTCTACTTTTCCTCGTGCCATGTCTTTCTCCAAGGAATAGTCCCTCCTAGCAACATCTTGGCTTCTTAAGTAATTACTCTGTGAGAATTGTTCTAACTACAAACCATGTGTTTCTGGACAAGGAATTTATTTATATCCACACCAACAACCAGAGCCAAAGGGGAGGAAATATATGATTTATCAGGATTGGTGGAAGATCTATTAACAATCTTTTATGCAGATGACACAACCCTGCTTGCTGAAACTGAGGAAGACCTCATGCACTTGCTGCAGAGGGTCAAGGACTGCAGCCTTCAGTATGGACTGAGGCTCAATGTCAAGAAGACAAAGATTCTCACCACTGGACCAATTG
>NW_006399817.1:13817335-13818309 GCF_000299155.1 Elephantulus edwardii
AAAAGCAAGGCTCCAGGAATTGATAGAATACCAGTTGACATATATTAACAAACAGATGCAGCCTGGAAGTGCTCACCAGGCTGTGCCAAGAAATCTGGAGCACAAACATCTTACCGGCTGATTTTAAAAGATCCATATTTATTGCCATTCCAAAATAAGGTGATCTGACAAAGTGTAGAAATTATTGAATAGTATCACTAACACTACACACAAGCAAATTCCTGATGAAGATTATCCAAAAGCGACTGAAAAGTACTTCAACCAAAAAACTACCAAATTACAAGCTGGGTTTATAAGGGGCTATAGTACTTGAGACAATGTCAGATGGATCTTGGCTGAAAGAAGAGAGGCCCAAGGGAATGTCTTCCTGTGTTTTCATTGACTATTCAAAAGCATTTGACTGCATGCACCAAAACAAATTATGGCTAATGTTGAAGAGAATGGGAATCCTAGAATACCTGATTATGCTCATGTGAAACCTATACTTGGACCAGGAAGCAGTCATCACAACAGAGCAGGGAAATACTGCATGGTTCAAAATCAGAAAACAATGTGTCAGTGATGTGTCCTCTCTCCATATCTTTCTAATCTGTATGCGTAACAGATCATTCCAGAAGATAGACTCTATGAGGAAGAATGTGGGTGGCATCAGGATTGGAGGAAGAGTCATCAGCAACCTGCATTATGCAGATGACACAAACTTAATTGCTGAAATTGAGGAGGGCCTGAAGCATTTGCTGTAGGGGGCAAGGACTGTACCCTGCAATATGAATTGAAGCTCAACATTGAAATTGTTAACAGTTTCAGTTTGCTCAATTACACTATCAACACTCTTGGTACCAGAAGTCAGGAAATCAAAAGATGAATTACATTAGGAAAATCTGTCAAGGACCTCTCTCCAGAGTGCTGAAGAGCAAGGGTGTCAGTCTAGAAAACAAAGTGAGCTTGATCCAGGCCATGGACTTTGCAATTAC
>NW_006399817.1:13818409-13821875 GCF_000299155.1 Elephantulus edwardii
AGGATGAAATTTTTGGAAGCAAGGATTTTAAAAGTCGGTCTCACAAACTTTGGACATGTTGCCAGGAAAGTGCAGTTGTTAAAGAAAAAATATCATGCTTGGAAGATTCGAGGGACAGCGCAGTAGAGGAAGATCCGTCATGAGATGGATTGACACAATAACTTGGATAATGATAGTAGGCATGTCACAGACACTGAGATTGACTCAGGATAGAGCAGGGTTCAGAGACACTGTGCAGAGGGTTGCTATGAGTCATAGATGACTAGACAGTACATAACAACAATAACACAATTTAGATTATAAGTAAACTTGTGATATCAATTAATTTAATGGATTACGATGAAATAGTTTATACAATAAATTGATGCTTTTTTGTGAAATAAATCACAAGGATTCACAAGTTAATAATTTATGTACTTTATTATTTTAACTATTAAGATAAGTATTCTTCATTCAAAGGATAAAGAAAATAAAGGTAAACTGCAGCCTATATAGATAAAATTACATAACCAGAGTTTATATGGCAAGGCAAACAATAATAATCCAACATTCAGTTACAGTGAGTACTATTTCATGTAATAAATGAAAGGAAGGCTAACTTTCAAGCTGAAAGTGACAGAATACAACCAACCCACAAAACAAACTCTACATTTGAAAAGGCAGTTGTGGTTAATTTTCAATTGTTTAATAACTCTAAGAAAGTTCTTTTAAAAAGCATGTCATATCATGAGTAAATCTAGTTATCAGGTTAATATTTAAAACTTAATGGCATGTTAAATTAGTTCTTCAGATCACACATCTACTACACTGATTTCCTTCTCTTTCCAAATACATTATTGATTAATTTGGCCATTGATTTAGATCCACTGGGTCTTCTCTTTTCTTTGAGTTTGAAGTTTGTGAGCACATCTTTGATAATCTTGATAAACATCATTTCTACCTCCAGAGACTGCTCGGCTGCAGACAGCTCACAGAACTGGCACCGGTTATCCAGTGCCAGCTTTTGCCCTTCTTCCCAGCCAACTTCTCTCACATGGCAAAGATCTTGCTTGTTCCCAACCAAAAGCACTGCTGATTCCACAACTCTGAAACAGATCCCTGGGTAAGTCTGGTTTAACAAAACATTCTAAAAAATATTAATAAATACATGTATGTTAAAGTCACTATTAATCAGAAATAAAAAAGTTGCACATAGGTATAATTTATGAGGATATAATTTATGGTCATGTGTATGTTTGGGTATATGTGCATCATAATATGTATTTTGTTTTTGTTATGCGCCATTGAGTCACCTGTGACTCACACTGACCCTAGTACAACAACTCTGAAGCCTGCCCTGTCCTGAGTCAGTCTCATTGACTCTGACACATCTACCCCCATTGCTCTAGTTACTGTATCAATCTATCTCATCCAGGCTATTCCTCTCTTACACTGTCCCTCCACCCTTTTGAGCACGATGCCCTTCTCCACGGATGGGTTCATCCAGGTCAATAACATACATATTCTGAATTATTTATAAAAATAATTTAACTAGAATCTAGTAAAGAGAAAGAACTCTTTATGGAATATGATTTAATCAATGCAAATATGTTCTTAAATTATGACTGTGTTTGCTAATAAGGAATTATTGTTATCTTTTTTATTTTAATATATAAAAACAATGAAATAATAATCACATGGGATTTCATATATTTAATATAAATTGCATAATATATGCATGTGTATATGCTGGAGGATCAGCCATGAGTCAGTTCAGAGTTAATGGTATATAAATAATTATATCTATAGCTACATCTATATCTTTATATCAGTTTATCAATCTATCAATCATCTATCTATTTTGTTGTTATGTACTCTTGATACAGATCTGAGCTATAGCTGACCCTCTGGTGGGTTCTCAGAGACAGCTAATCACATGGGAGGAGATTGCCCACCCTTCCTTCTCCCACGACAGCTAATCACATGGGAGGAGATTGCCCACCCTTCCTTCTCCTTCAGAGTGGTTGTTGGCTTCTAACTGCGTGCCTTCAGGATTCTAGTGCAGCTTCTTCCACTATATATAGAAATAGAGATAGATAGAGATGGAGATGGAGATGATATAGACACATATACAGATACAGATATAGATATAGATGATATAGAGATAGATATAGAGAGAGGTAGAGATAGAGATAGAGATGAAAGAGAGAGAGAGAGAGATAGACATATGGATAAATAGAGTTATATACATATGGAGTTACATATATATATGGAGTGTTATGAATATTGAGTGTTATATATATATGGAGTGTTTTATATGTGGAGTGTTATATATGTATATATATTTATATATATATGGAGCCATCATGATAATACTAACAGTTTTGCTCTACAGAATGGTTCTTGATAATTTTCCATGCCACTGACATAGCCACTATTTATAATTGTTCATTTATTTAAAGTTTTCACTGGACCAACATAGGATGAAGCGCATCAGTATTTTTAGATGAGAACTTTGGATGAGAAGCTCAGTAATAGATCTAATTCAGACAGATAGAAAAGTGATAAGCCAGAATTTGGATTCTGCAGTGACTAGTCAAAAAATCTGTTGTAAATCTGGTCCTTATTTACCAGATTTGCTACATCACCTAATTCTTATCTGAAATATGTTTACCATTTTCCTCATTGTTTTTTTGTTTGTTTTGTTTTGGGTTTTGTTTTGTTTTTTTTGTTTTTGTTTTTCAGAAAATTAGTCTAACCTGAGTCAAACAGACTGTGACTTAGATGCTAGAAGTAGGGAGTATGTGAAATATTATTTAAAAATACATATAAGTTCTTTTTCCACCAGTCCACAGAGTTGTTATAAATGTGTAGCTTTTCCATACCCTGTGAGACACTCTTAAGAAAAGCAAAGACACTTTACTCATTCCAAAATTTTATATTGCTGACTCAGAACACAGAAGTGTGTGTAGGGGGAAATCCAATAAGGAACAGATCCATATAGGAATGTAGGAAATGAAAATTTATTGTATAAGTGTCTTAATGGATGATCCAGGTCATTCACTATATCTGATAACATTAGTAGAAGTTTGAAAATGCAATCTACATATGAGATGTGACTGAAGCCCTTACTGAATGTGACTTACAATAAGCATTGATATTATGACGTCTCTCAGTAAGGGCATTGAGAATCACAGCCTTTCTTTACACCTTTTTATTGGTCTTTATTTTATTGGTCTTATTAGTCTTTTTATTGGTCAAAGACTACTTAAAGTCTTGGAGATGAGGCCTGATGTACACTGTTTCTCCTTTGGCTAAGCATAACTTTTTGGATTTGGGGACTATGATTGCTTATTTATGCATTATTCACAATATTTGATGTTTAGATACGTTGCTTTTTTGTGCTGTCAAATCACCTGTGACTCGTAGTGATCCTATGTACAATAACTATGAACCCTATGTACAATAAGGATGAATCCTGTCCTAT
>NW_006399817.1:13821975-13859376 GCF_000299155.1 Elephantulus edwardii
TTGAAACCCAGTGGAGTGTTAGTTATGATTTGGTTACAACTTCACGGCAATGAGTTTTTGTTGTTGCCTGAGACCAGGCCATTAAAGATGTTTCTTCAGCATTATTTGGAATTTTCCTTAGCAATTAAAAAGAAAAGAATAATAATTTTCTCCAAATGTATGTAGTTACTCTCATGGAACAATCAGTTTTGATCTAGTTTTCCTAAGGGAAAAAGATTGTTCAATATTCAGAGCAGTTTTTCTCTGTTTACAAGAATTATAATGTACTCTAAGAAAACATCAATTATAATGTACTCTAAGGAAAATATTATAATCTGATGACCTTGTACAATTTTTCTATTTAAGAAAATAGTTTCTTTATTCAGATAATATTTTCATCAAGTATCAATATATTTTCCTTGGTTCTAGCAAGCTTTTACTAAGAGAGGTTTTTTAGGTACTATGTTAAGATGATATATCTTTAAGTAATATAGAACTCTGCTAATGTATTTACTATAGAAAAGAAACAAGTAAATGCAGCTTCAACATTTATATAAAGATATACCCATGTTTTGTTAAAAGTTATTTTCTTCATGTGACAGTTTTGAGTGGTAAGAGAAAAACCTAATGTATATATTGAATTACTTTGTGTCTTAATAGCTTTCTCTATTAGTGCAGAAGATTCTTATAAAGGATAAAAGAAAAACTTTTGACACATGAACCACAAATATCAGATATAATTTTACAAAGCAATTCTCTATTATGCTCTCCTATTCACAGTTGGAGAAGGGATGCTCTGGAAATTAGGTAATAATCTTACAAGATTCCCTGGTAATTTTAAAATATAGATTTCATATTTTAATAAGCTTTTGATAATGAACATTTCAAACAGACATAAAAACACATTCATCAATTTTTTTCTTCCTCCTAGAGTAGAACATTATTTTAGGCTCTGAGGACAAAACTGTCATTGAGATAAGCACAAAGCATGTAGAACCAAAGAAATACTTTAAAAGAGAATTACTAAAACAATAAAAAAAAGATAAGGAAAACTAAAATGAAATACCTTTATTTTGTATCTTATAATACTATACTTGAAACACAATTATTCATTCTTTTATAGTTATTTGTGCCAAGGCAATTAACAATATGGAATTGCTCTTCATTTTTGAGAGGTGAAATAAGGGGGTAAAATGAGTTCTTTTACAGAGATATTGTGAATTGTTTGATTGTTCAGTCTGTCTAGTGTCGATAGATTGAACAACTCAATGACTAGGAAATGTATTTCACAGAATGCCAAATGTAATAAATCTAGATTTATTTAGGATCCTTAACATATCTGTAGGAACAGAAAGAAAAGATTGGAAATGAACTATCTTGTGTACTGAGGGCCATTATTTTGCAAGTGAGTGTCATGTTAACAATAGGAGCTGTCTTGTAAAACCAGTCATTTACCTAGCCCAAGTAACTGTTTATGTCAGCTAGAATATAAAGTGTTCTCATCTTATTCCTTTTACTACATGTGTAACTCCAGTGGAATGGGAAGGTGAATTGTTCAGGGCTGTTAAATTTTGTAATTGCAAGACTGTATTAAATTCTTCCTAATGATGCTTACAGATATATGGTGATTTACTAAAAGGAAAGGAAAGAAGAATAAAAATACCCATACCTTTTACAATGACTAGTTTGTGGCTCCCGAATTCTGTAGATCAGTGCTTTTGCAAAAGCAAAAGAAGATCTGTCACTAATGTCATACACAATGACAAATCCGTCTGCCCAATGGAATTCACTAGTGAGGGAGAATTTTGCTTTCTGTGGCTGAAAAGAAACCAAAAGCATCGCAAATGGTGGTATCTGACACACCTGTATTTTAAATAATTAATGATTCATTAATGGAGCCTCATTTTTTCCTGGAAGAAACCAATAAAGAAAGGATAGTCCCAGAAAATGTCACAAAAGTCATATTTTAAAAAATAATATTGCCTTGGCTTTTCCTAGTTATTTAAAAATGTTTAATTTTGAAAGACCAAGATAATTATGACAAAATCATATCTATTTTGACATCTGTCTGAAAATGTATTTGTATTTTTTGAAAGAAGGTAAGCTAAAATAACTTTTACTTAATTTTCATATACATTTTAGAGTTCTTTTTATTTATAGTGAGATTTCTGTCATAGATTTAAGTCAGTAGCAAAACAATTTATAAAATGTAACTGAAAAAGTTTTAAAGATATTTTATTTACTTATATGGCCTATGAGTTGTTTTAAAATTTTATTTTGTTTATATTATCCTATTTCAGCATTTTATATTTTAGTAAATTTTAAAAAATTGTGTTTAAAACTTGCCAGAGTTATGCTCCATATAAAATGAGTAGTTACAAATGCAACTTAGTAAAAAATAAATGAAACAATTAAGCTACCAAACTATCAGCTTCTAACAGCTGCACTATGACCTGCTAAAAAATATTGTTAATTCATATAATATTACTCTTTTAAGGATATTTCTTTTTTATTTTTGTTTTTTTTATATTTCTAATGTGATAATTTTGATGTGATTTCATAGAGAAGCCACATAATAGAAGTTATAATATTAAAATGAATCATTTAAAATTTTAATACTTCAGAAGAAACGTCAGCTTTAAAAACTGGCAACATTTTATTAACATCCAATTTTCAAATCCCAATTACTTTTTTTAAATAAAATGGGAAAAAAATAAAACAGGGTTTTGTTTTACTTACTTGAGTGCAAGGGTCATATATTTCTAAATTTAATTGCTTCCCTTCCAAACATAAGTATTTGTTGTAGATGGATTCTACAAAAAAAAAGTATATATGTTATCCATATACAAATGCGCCAAAAGGAAAAATAAATTTATATTAATAAAAATCAACAAATCCATTTAGTGCAGTAATGTTGTGACTTCTTCATTGCCTGTGACTAAAACCCTATATTTGTTATACTTGCATATATATGTTGTCTTAAAAATAATATCTTCTCTTTCTATCCTATCACCTAGAGTTTTTAGTGTTGATTTGCAGTTCTTACTACAATTGAATTATCTCTGTTTTTATGTAAACTCAGTTAATTCACTCTCAACTAGTTACAATTTTCTTTTACATGATTCTAGCAATTCTCTCTTTTCTACATCATAGAATGTTTTGGTTTTGTTTGTTTGTTTTAGTTATTTGTGTCTTTTTTTTTTTTTGCTATATCATAATAATTGTTGATTGTAGAGCCAAGCAAGCTGTAATTGTTAACAACCTCAGTCTCTTCTTCATCTATCATGGTGCTGTCAATTAGCGAAGTGTTGAGACTCTGTCTTCTTGATGTTAAGCTTCAGTCTATATTTATGGCTACAGACCTTGACCTTCTCTGCAAGCAATTCAAATTCATCTCAGTTTCAGCAAGCAAGGTTGTGTCATCTGCAAAATGTAGATTGTCGATGAATTTTCCTGCAAGCCTGATGCCACAGTTCTCCTCATAAAGCCCTGCTTCCCGCATGATCTCTTCCACATATATATATATTGAAGAGTTACGAAGACAAGACGTATCTGTGACACACTTCCTTCCTAATTTTGAACCATACAGTGTTTCTCTGCTCTATTCTGAGGAATGGTTCCTGGTCCAAGGATAGGTTTCACATTAGCACAATTAAGTGTTCTGGGATTCACATTCTCCTTGAGGTTAACCACAATTTGCTGTGATCCACACAGTCAAATGCCTTTGAAAAGTCAATGAAACACAGACAGACATTCCTCTGGTATTTGTTTTCCACTGAGATCCATCTGACATTAATGATAATGTCTCTAGTGGCACAACTTCTTCTAGACCCAGCTTGTATTTCTGGTAGTTCTCTGTCAATGCACTGTTTCAGTTGTTTTTGGATCTTCAGCAGGATTTTGCTTGCATGTGATATGAAAGAAATTTTATGATTGTTTCCATACTGTGTCAGGTCATCTTTTTTGGAATGGGAATAAATATGGATTTCTTCCAGTCAGTTGGACAGGTAGTTTTCCTCCAGATTTCTTGGCACAACCTGGTGAGTACATCCTGGGCAACATCTGTTTGTTGAAATTTGTCAATTGGTATTCTATCAATTCCTGGGGCTTTATTTTTTCACCAAGTCCTTCAGCGCAGCCCGAACTTCCTCCTTCAGCACCTTTGTGTCTTGATCATCTGTTGTTTCTTGAAATTCTTCTTTGTAAGCCAATTATTTTTTGTTGTTAACAGTTACTGCTTGCTTGGCTCTACAGTCATCACTCTGTACATCAGAGAGTTGGATAATGACTAATGATGACAAAAAAAGAATTGATGCCTTTGAGTTGTGGAGAAGAGTCTTGAATATACCATGAACCGCTGAGAAAACAAACAGGTCTTGGAGAGGGGGAAACCAAGCCTCCTCAGGGGCTAGGATTTTGAAGCATCATCTAACATACTTTGGGCATGTGGCCAGGTGGGGTCCATTCTCAGAGAAGGCCATCATGCTTGGAAGGGTGAAGGGACAGGGCAGGACAAGAAGTTTCAGGATGGGATGGATTAATACAGTAACTAGGGCAATGGGGGTAGGTGTATCAGACTTAGTGATACTAGCTCAGGACTGGGCAAGCTCCAGAGCTATTGTACTTAGGGTCACTGTGAGTTGTAGGTCATGGCACATAACAACAATAACATCGTAATAATTATATAACAACTTTATGACTACTTCCTTTATGTCCAGTTCCTTTTGTCTCATGCTCTTCAAACTCTCCAATCTATTTTGTGTCCTAAACAACAGTTCACTGACCTCAGGTCGGAGCTGATATTCCAGGGTGTTTGTTGTTGTTGGTTTTTTTGTTTTGGTGTGTGTGTGTGTGTGTGTGTGTGTGTTTTCTTTTCTTTTCTTTTTTTTTTTAGTCCAAAAATCACATGAAAGGAGATTGCCCATCTTTCTCCTTGGATCCACTGGTGCATTTAAACTGGCTGCCTTTAGATTATCAACCTACTGGGCTAGCCCATTAGAACTCCCTACTACTCTTCAGTGAATTTCTTAACAACATCTCATTGCAAGACTCCATAGTCTGTCCTGTGTGGAATCTTATTTGCCCTATTAATAGTATCAAGTACTTTTCACTCTATCCCCTTTAAAACTTGTCATTGTATTTTGTAGTCTTCATGTAGCACACTGCCTTGGTCTGTTATTTACTTATTCTTGCTCTGTCTTAACCTGATACCTTCCTAGATCCAAACATTGATGTAGGTAACTCTATTTACACTCATTCCCTTGCTAATCTTAGTGCTACCCTCTTCCTTGCTACCCACCTCTATCCTAACAACATGTGCAATAAAACAACGTAACTGTGAACGCTTGTCTTTTTGTTCTATTCTGTATTTTTTTTTTCTACCTAAAGAGTATCTGGCACTGAGTGGCTGCTCAGTACATATTTGTTAAGTGAGTTCATCTTTGCCACTGTTCCTTCAAGTGCATCAATAGATAAGGGTGGCGCAGAATAGATAGGACAGGGTTCAAATCTGTTGTTCAGAGGGTCACTATGAGTTGTTCCTAACTCCACTGCACTTAGCAACAACAAAAACTGCTCCTTGGGCTTGTCTAAAAAAGACCTGCTTCTGCATACAACACAAAAGTAGCAAACCATGACTTACCTTGCAAATACTCTGTAACTCATAGCAGTGCAATGAAGCAAATATATGGGAGTTTCAACACACAACAGTTATGAATAAATTTTAGCTCTTTCAGGACATTTAAGAAAACTTTTGGCTTCATTAATCTTTAAAATATATTTTCCATCAGTTCCTTGTAAACTTCATAAACTTACTACTAAATGAACCACAATATTTCCTTCTACACACATTTAAGATATTCACTCTAAAACTTCAAAGACTGCCAGTAGGGTTCCAACCAAAATAAAAACCAAATTCACTGCCACAGGATTGTTTCTGACTTGAACCTCAGTCAGTTTTCCCAAGTGTAAATCTTTAGGAGAAGACAACCACTTTTCTCCTGTGGAACCTCTGATGGATTCAAACAACCTTTGTTTCCTTTAGCATCCCAACACATGATGATATACCATCAAGTCTTTACTAACAACTAATATATTAGAATTTTATTCTTTCTCTTTTAACCTAGATTTAACAGATAACATCGTTTTTTGCTAGTTTGTGTCCATATATTTTGCTCATTTGTCTTTATACAGTTTTGACTTTTGATCATAAAGCTGCCATTTTAAAAAGCATCCCTATGTTTTAACTGAGACACGATAGTACAAAAATTGTTGCTATTTTCTTTCTAGATCTTACAGATGATTAAAATGAGGGTCTGGTCTTGTGTTCGTTGTACTGTTTTTGGTTTTTTGTTGTTTTAGTTCTGGTACATCAAAGTCTTATTCCTCACTTGTCATTTTGAGACCTTCAGGAATTAATTGGAATTTCACTTTTATGTATTTGTTCTATAATCACTTACAAATATTTGTCCTAAAATGTTGACAGTATCAATATGGATAGAAATATATTAAATGTATGTAGAGCACAACATAATTTAGTACTTCAAAGTTATTTCCTTAGGTACCCTTAATAACTATAGCACATTCTAAAGAGATTTGGTTTGCTTCTCATGGGAAAACACAATAATTATAGACCAGTGTTAGTCTTGTTCTAGGGCTGGTTTTTGAAAACAACTGAACTTTCTAATCCATCTAACTTAATATTAAATAGGATGAATTTTATCATAAAAAATATACAGCTAAAGTGTCATTTCTAACTAAAATTTTAAATAAGATGCATAGTAGTATTTTTAAAAACTACAGATTTTGTCAAAATGTTTCTCAGAGCCTAATTGTGGTTTAATTATAATGCTGATATTTAAAAGTGTAAAAGGGCTAATTAGTGACTTACCAAAATTAGACGCATACTCTCCAATGAATCGCTTTGTAAGAAACCTTACTGTAAGGGCTGCAAAATAAACAAGCTAGACTGAGTATCTTTTCTGTATTATATTACAGATAAACTAGTTATATATAATTATATGATTTACCTTTCATATCAAAAATCACCAAGCATAAATGAAAATATTAAAGTCTTTTATAAATCCTAATTTAAATAATAGATAAAAAATTGCTGTTTTACAATCATAATGTTTAGAATTGTAGAAAGAAAGAGACCTCACATTGCTGCACATTCTAATTATTATATTATGTATTTATGGAAACAAATACACTTGGCAACTTAAATTTGGTAACAGACATAGGTTTCTCATTAACTGAGATACAAAGATTATGGCATCTTTATTAAATTACATCTGGTTCCAAAGACTCAATGCCACAGGGATAAGGATACAAGCAAACAATTGTTTAAGGGAAGCTCGGGGGAATAAAGTAGGGTAATTTACGTTCTCAGAAACCAAATGGTCAGCTACAGGCTGATTCAGACTTGATGGCAATACATTTTTAATTTGGAAGGTCTTCTGTTAGTTATTAGATTTAAAACTCCAAGACAGAGAGGGAAAGACTTTTTTATAGGTATATTTATTTTCTTTATTTCAACCTCTTGGTCTGATCATTGGTTAGGTTTACTTGGCTTCAGTTATGGTATATACACCACCATTAAAATGTGGGTTTTAGGGGATCAGGAGTGAGTGAGTGGGTCAGTGTGTATAGAAGTGGTGGGCAAGGCTTCTAAAGTTCAGGTACTTGTTGCAAAGTCCACAAAGTTATGACCCTCAAAAGTTGTTTCATATTAAGAGTGTGTCATTAAAAAATAAGCTACGGATCTTTCTCCACCCTTAGAGCAGAAAGAGGGTTTTTATTTTGCTTTCAGGCCCATGATTTGGCTACTAGTGGGTGTGGGACAGGTGAATGAGTGTGATAAGTAGAGGAGAGAGGGATAGTAAAATATCCTTTGTTTTATAAATTTTAAGCTTTAGTGCAGCAAGTCACATAATATTTCAAAATTATCTTACTATATACTACCTCATAGTTTGTAGTTACTTACATACTAAAACGAAATTCTTGGTAAAAATATGCACATAACCCTAGTGAGAATATTTGAAAGATTAATATCCATGTAATACATATATATTTTTTGCATTCTACACATATAAAAATTATCACCACTCACCGGATTTGCCTGTTCCCTCACCACCCAAAACAGCAAGCTTCACATCATTCATCTTGCTTTTCTTGCTGCTGCTTTTTGGTCAGTCTTGTCTTCTATAACGATTCTGACTTTAACTAAGCATGCGCTTATCGTTTTCCTTTTTATTGCTTGTTTCATTTCTCTAAGGTCAACTCCACCCCATCCTCTTGCCATCTAAAAATAACAACTTTTAAAAAAGTTTACTAGACTGGTTGTCAACATATTTCTATTTCTTTTTTAGTTGTTGTTGTTGTTACACACATTGGAGTCACTCATTAGTTGCTTGCATATTTTAAACCAATAGTGACACATTTGTCATTTGGGCTTAGTTTCACTACCGTTTCTTTATTTCTGCATCTCTGGACACTACCTTTTTGAAAGGCCTAGAAAAATTGCCTCTTTTACTCACGAAATTTTAGGAAGTGTGCAATCATTCCTATAATTTAATTTGATAATTTTTTGCTTGTTCTATTAATATCTAAGCCTAAGCCAGAGATGGATAAATTAACTCAGTCATGAAAATAAATGAAGAATAGTAGAGCTTCTCAGAATATATTAGTCCGAGGCTGATGACAATGCAAATGGATATCCATATAAAATTTCTGAGTCATTAATTTTTCTTACTAACATAGTATTTTTAGTATAGAAATTAAGGACATAAAACTCTATTTTTATGTAGTTTTAAATATGTTCTAATTATAATCTTCACTGAATCTTAGGAAAAAACATCAAGAAAATAAATTATATATGTGCCTAATCCTAGGCAAGAAAGTAAAATATTAATATTATAAATAAAAGCATGAAAATGAAACTAAACAAGGGTCACTGAACATATATTTATGCGAACTTTTTATAATACTAGGAAAGTAGGGCTTTCCAAAATAATGAACAAATCCAAAGGCATAAAGAAAATAAGTAACAAAGAGACGAATCCAATGACTTGTCCATCACTCAACATTTATTACTGATTAATTTAATGATAGTATTTATCAAGGTCTATCTGTTTGTAGATATTTTCATTATTGTTGCTGAGAGGTGCACTTGAGTTGACTATGGCTTACAGTAACCATATGTGCAATAGATCGGAACCTTGTCCTGTTTGTCTCATTCTCATCATCTCTGATATGCTCAAGGCCGTTGTTACAGTCACAGTGTTAAGGGTCTTAACATCTTCTTGAGGGTCTTCTTGTCTTTCTCTGACAGTCCACCTTACTGACCCCTCTTGATAATATGTCCAAAGTGTGTGAGACAAAGTTTCATCATCTTTGCTTCTAAGATAATAACAGTCCACAAGATATTCAGTATATATTGCCAATAATACAATTCAAAAGCATTCTGCTGTCATCCTTATTTACTTTCCAACTTTTGGGTGCATAGCAAGCAACTGAATGTACCAATGGTTTGGGTAAGAAGTTGATTGGTCTCTAAACTGGCATCAATGCTTTTTAGGGCTTTGGAGAAGGTTTTGATGGCACATTTTCCTAGTGCAGCACATCTCTTGATTGCTTTACTGCTGTTGCCAGGGATGTTGATTATAGATACAAGTAAAATGAAATTTTAGCAATTTCAATCTTTTGTTCATTGGTAATGATGTTGCCTATTGTTACAGTAGTGAGGATTTTTGTTTCCTTGATATAGCAAAGCTGCATCATCGACATAATATGATGAGTCTTCCTTCGTTCTTAATCTTGATGCAATATTTCTCTCCATACAGTCCAGCTTCTCTAATTATTTTTTCAGTATACAAGCAATCTTCTCCACACTGTATTTATAGCAAGATTAATTTCAATGCTGAAATGAATAACAGTTATGCATACTGAGTGTTTTGATATATATTTAATTATAATTCAATTAGATAAGGAATTAATTCTATGCTATAGCTGAAAAATACATTGAGAATAAATTGATGAAAAGCAGTATGTCTTTTTTTTAATTCACAAAAACCATATTGATCAGTACAGTCTCCTTCCATATCATGGTCTTATAAACCCTGTGAAGGGCTCTCATGAGCTGGTGTCTGCTCAGCTGCAGGTTTGGTTGCTCTGTTTTGTTTAGTGCTGCTTTCTGCCAAAGAATAACAGAGGAAGGTGCCATGTTGTCTTTACTTTTGCTCTCTCACATTTGTCAGAAGCAATAGATCTTTTATCCTGGGAAGAGATATTATAATCACAGGAAGTTTATGGTTTCAAGTATCTAATAGGTTTAAAAAGTACTTGAAATGTGCCATTTACACCTCACATTGGTGATGTTTGGTAAGATAAGAAAATTAAGAAGAAAAATTTAGAAAATATATGATTGGTAAGCTGTCTGGTGCTGGAGAAGAGTATTGAATATACCAGGGACTGCTAGGAGAACAAACAAGTTCATCCTGGAGAGGGTGAAACCAGGCTGCTCCTTGGAGGCAAGGATTCTGAAGCTCGTCTGAAATATTTTGGAAATGTTGCAAGGTGGGATCAGTCCTTGGAAAGGAGCGTCATGCTTGGGAGGGTGGAGGGACAGCGCAGGAGAGGAAAAACCTAGATAATATGGATTGATTCTGTCACTGGGGTAATGAGGATAGGCATGTTAGAGACAATAAGATTGGCAAGGTATAGAGCAGAGTTTAGGGCTGTTGTACATCAGGTTGCTATGAGTTGCAGGCAAATTAACAGACCATAACAAGAGCAATAACAAGCTGTATCCCATGCCAAAATAGAAAGAATATTCTCTGATATTTTCAATCACAAATTATCTAATATCTTTCCCTTTTAAAATTATTTCAAACTTTACTATTTACCTACCAAATGATGAACCCTCACAATATCAAGAAGCTAAACCAGATGCCATCCAGTCTGTTTTGACTCTTTCTATTGAGTCAAGGCTGCTCTGTAAATGATTTTATATACGTCCTTTGGAAAATAACAAAATTAAAATGTCATACCTGCAGAAAGCCAGTCAATTTGGACTCACTACTGTACTAGTTTGTTGCCATCAAATCAGAACCAACCCATAGTTGACCGTTACTGAGTTTTCAGAGGCAGTAGGTGACAGGAAATTGTCCATCTTTCTCCCACAGAGCAGCTGATAGATTTGAACTGTGTTCCTTTAACTGGAACCCAATTTCTTGTCAAAGAGCCACATAATCAAAGAATTTAGGGTTTTAAAAAATATTATATAAAGGGTGTATATCGGGGAGATGATCTATCTCCATACGTTTTCAATCTATATGCAGGGCTCTATGAGGAGAAATGTGGTATCAGGATTGGGGGAAGACTCTTCAGCAATTTGTGTTATGCAGATGACACAACCCTGCTTGCTGAAACTGAGGAGGACCTGAAGCACTTGCTGCAGAACATCAAGGATTTCAACTTTCACTATGGATTGAAGCTCAATATCAAGAAAAAAAAAGCTTCTCACCATTGGGGTGATTGACAGCATCATGATGGATGGTGAAGAGATTGAGATTGTTAACACCTTTAGTCTGCTTGGCTCCACAACCAACACTCTTGGCACCAACAGTTGGGAAATTAAAAGAAGAATTACATTGGAAAAGCCTGCTGTCAGAGACCTCTCCAAAGTCCTGAAAAGCAATGATGGTCAGTCTGGAGATTAAGGTGCACCTGATACAGGCCATGGTCTTTGCAATCACTTGCTATGCATCAGAGAGCTGGACAATGACTAGGGAGGATAGAGAATTGATGCCTTTGATTTGAAGAGCCTTGAACATACCAGGGAATGCTAGCATGACTAACAGGTTTGTCCTCAATAGGATAAGACCAGGCTGCTCCTTGGAGGCAAGGATTCTGAAGCTTTGTCTAACATACTTTGGACATATTGCAATGAGGGACCAGTCCTTGGAGAGGGATGTCATCCTTTGAAGGGTAGAGGGACAGCACAGGAGAGGAAGACCCTCAATGAGATGGATTGATTCAGTGATTGGGGTTATGGGGGTAGGTGTGTCAGAGACAATAATATTGGCCCACAATAGATCAGGGTTTATTGCTGTTGTACATTGGGTCACTATGAGTAGCAGGCAACTCAAAAACACATAACAACAACAACAACGTATAGATAGATGCATATGTAGAAAGGTACATATGTAGACAGATGGAGATAAAAAAATATTACAGATACATAGGCTTATCGCTAAGTTACTAGAGCTCCCTAGAAAAGAATAGATATCATCACTTTACATTTGACAAGTTCACACATGACTTCAGGTTTCCTATAATCTCAATCCTCAGCCCCCGCCCCCGTGTGTGTGTGTGTGTGTGTGTGTGTGAGAGAGAGAGAGAGAGAGACAGACAGACAGACAGACAGACAGACACAGATTAATTTCATATCTTTGAACCAGTTAATTCTTGTGATTTGACCTAACACCAAAAATTTGCATTTCCACCTCAGATATATTGAATTAGAATCTACATGCTAACAAAATCTCCAGATAGTATTTGTTTATACACTATGGATATGTAGGTGTGTGTGTGAACTGTATTTGAACAAGATATATAGTTATATCATCCTCACACAATTTTAAAACTATGTTGACAACATTAATAGAATTGACCTACAATATTCAAATCTTCATACTTTTAAATCTCTTTTAGAACCTAATTTGAAAGAGAATCATTCATTTAGACATACTTTAAAGAAATGTTTTATTCAGTATATAATGTCAGTAATTACCACATTTCATCTGCCTCTTCTGGAACAAGAAAAAGAATGAATATCTACAAATCTTGAAACATTTTGAAAGCATATATGAAACTAAATAATTGAATGGTTTTGCTAATTTTTCTCAGCATGAATACTGCAATTATCTTTTCAAGATAATGATTAGGGATACCTTGACTATTTCAAATTATTCTTCAGATGTTTATTGCTTCATAACCTTCTAATTGCATGCTAGCTTATAGTAACTGAAACATGATGTTTTTGCTATTATGTGCCATTGAGTCGACGGAGAGTCACAGCAACCCTATGATCAACAAATCTATTCTATTCTGTGTCATCCTTACTCTATCCAGTACACCTGAGCCTATTATTACACTCACTGTTTCAATCATTTTGTGGGCCAGACTATTTTAGCTGACTGTCCACATTTCCAATCATAAAATCTTCTCCAAGAACTGTTCCCTCCTAACAACATGTCCAAAGTATATGAGAGAGAGTTTCACCATCTTTGCTTCCGAGAAGTAATCTGATTTTGCTTTCTCCAGGACATGCCTGCTTATTTTTTTGGTAGGCACCAGCATCCAGAAAATTAAAAGATGTATTGTATTGGAAAAGTCTACTATTAAAGATCTCTCCAAAGTACTGAAGAGCAACTGTGTCACTTTGGAGACAAAGGTGTGCCTGATAGAGGCCATCGTCTTTGCAATCACTTGCTATGCCTCAGAAAGCTGGCAAATTATTAGGGATGATAGAGAACTGACGTCTTTGAGCTGTAATGTTGGAGAAAAGTATTGACTATACCCCGAACTGCTAAGAGAACAGGTTTGTCCTGGAGAAGGTAATACCAGACTGCTCCTTGGAGGCAAGGATTGGTCTGAAGCTTGGTCTGACAATTTTGGGCATGTTGTAAGGAGTAGTAGTCCTTGAAGAAGTGACATCATGCTTGAAAGGGTGGAAGAACAGCACAAGAGAGGAAGACCCTCAATGAGATGGATTGGTTCAATGACTAAGTGGTGTAATGGGGGTCAGAGACAATAAAGTTGACAGCGGATAGAGCAGGGTTTAGGGCTGTTATACATAGGGTTGCTGTGAGTCACAGGCTACTTAATAGCTCATAACAATTACAGTCTACAGAGTATTCAAAGTTTTACCTTTTGTTTTCTCTGAATATTTATTAGTCTTTCAGAAAATATTAATATATTTGAAGCTATTTTTGTTTTGTTTTTCTCAAAAGACAACATTATTGTTGTTGTTGTTATGCATCATCAAATTGCCTGCAACTCAGCAACAGCTCTGAACGCTTCCCTGTCCTGGGCCAGTCTCACTGACTCCAATGCACCTACCTCCATAACCCCGGTTACTGTATCAATCCATCTTATTCTAAGTCTTCCTATCCTGTGCTGTCCCCCCCACCCTTCCAAGAATGATGTCTTTCTCCAAAGACTAGTCTCTCCTGGCCATGTGCTCAAAGTATGTGACATGGAGCTTCAAAATCCTCGCCTCCAAGGGGAAACATGGTTTCACCTTCTCCAAGATAGACTTATTTAGTTTCATGGTGGTCTATGGTATGTTCAAGGCTCTTCTCCAGCTCCACAACTCAAAAACATCAATGCTTATGTCATCTCTTAGTCATTATTCATCTCTATGAGGCACAGCAAGTAATTGCAAAGACCATGGCCTGAATCTGGTGCACCTTAGTCTACAGATTGACATCATTGCTTTTTAGCACTTTAGAGAAGTCTCTGACAACAGATTTTTCCAGCACAATTAAGTTGTTGTTTTGGGGATTTGCTTGTTTTTTTTTTGTTTTTTTAATTTCTTGACTACTCATACCAAGAGAGTTGACTGTGGAAATGGAGCAAGGTGAAAGTGTTAACAATTTCAGTCTCTTCACCATCTATCATGGTGCCACCAATTGGTGCAGTAGTGAGAATCTTTGTCTTTTTGATGTTGAGCTTCAATCCATATTGACGTTTTGCAGCAAGTGCTTCAGGTCCGTCTCAGTTTCACAAGCAAGGTTGTATCATCTGCATAATGTAGGTTGTTGATGAGTTTTCATCCAATCTTGATTCCACATTGCTCCTCTTAAAGCACAGCCTCCCAAATGATTTCTTCTGCATATGTATTGAAAAGGTATGGAGACAGGATACATCCCTGACACACTTCTTACCTGATTTTGAACCAGGAAGTGTTTCCTTGCTGTGTTCTGAGGACAGCATCTTGGTCTAAATTTAGGTTTCTCATAAGCACAATCGAGTGTTCTGGAATTCCCATTCTCCTCAAGGTCAGCCACAGTTTGTTGTGATCCACGTGCTCAAATGCCTCAGCACAGTCAATGAAACACAGATAGACATTGCTCTGGTACTTTCTGCTTTCTGCCAAGATACATCTGACATTGGAGATAGTGTCTCTAGGATTACAATCTCTTTTAAACCTATCCTGTACTTCTGGTAGTTTTCTGTTGATCTACTGTTCAAGTTATTTTGGGATAATCTTCAGCAGGATTGTGCCTGTGTGTGTGATATTTTTTGATAATTTCCACACTCTGTTGTGTCACCTTTGTTTGGAATGGGAATAAATATGAATCCCTTCAAGTCAGTTAGCCAGGTAGTTGTCTTTCACATTTCTTAGAACAACCTGATAATCATGTCCAGGACAGCATCTGTCTGTTAAAATATATCAATTGGTATTCCATCAGTTCCAGGGACCTTGTTTTCAGAACAGTCTGCACTTCCTCCTTATCACCATTGCCTCTTGATCATACATTATTTCATGAAATTCTTCTGAGTTGGCCAATTCTTTTGGGTACAGTGACTCTGTATAGTCCTGCCTTCTTTTTTAAAATGCTTCCTGGATCATTAATTGCATAGGCTAAAATTTCAGTTGCCTTTTCATAATCATATGGAGTAGGTCAGTTGTGCAGAAAGTGACACTGGTTTCCAAACACTGTCTTTCTATACTGCAGTTAGCAAGAACTAGTGGCATAGTCTGAAGTGAGTCTTGCTCCTAACGCAGAGTCTGTCTCTATCCATTGTGGTTCAAATCCTCCAACAGATCAGTAGAATTATGAGCAATCCCCTGTTGTTATTTAGAGCCTCAGAAATTGACACAGGGTTACTATAAGGGAAAACTAACTCTGGGGCACTAAGTTTGAAATAGAGTATTACAATTACTCTAACAAGAAGTATATGAAGCAAAACAGATGAGGGAGATAGCTGTTTAAAAGGGATATATCATTAGATATTATTGTTCTGACAGGAGTTCAGAACGCAAGTAGCATAGTGGAGTGGACTTGGATGGAGGGATTGAATAACAGTGAAAGAATTTTTTTCTTTTACTTGTCAAAGAGAAAAGTGAATTGAGGGGGGAGGAGTGGGCAGGAAGACAAGTTCAACAATGAATGAATGGAAATCTAAATTCTCTGTAAACTTTCATTAAAATAATTTTTTTAAAAAAAGAAGCAAACAGATTCCTTCCTTAGTACAGGTCTTCATAAATCTAGCTTTTTTAAAAAAAGCAGAGTTAGGCAGATGTGAAAAAAATCATTTACTCACATTTCCTTGACTCTTTTTATTAACACACAGAAATAAAATATTATGAAATTAAAATTTCAGAAGTAAAATTTTCTTCTATAACTATATTGAACTCGAAAAATAATAAAAAAAATTGTGTACTCTCTTCTGGAATCTGTTACAACAGACCATAAAATAAGCAATGGTTCAGAAAGATAATGTGTATTACTGACATGAGATAATAAATGAATACCCCTGATAATTGGATAACTCTACTTCAACATCTTTGGCATTTGACTGCCAAACTGCCTTGATCCAGACATATTGTGTTGTGGAGATTTTATAGAGCTAATGTGGAAAAGTTACACTTATTTCTGTACCAGGTTTTTAGAATTCAATCACATGATAACTCTAAAGACTCATATTCAAACCCACTGTCAACCAGTGATCTCATTCCAACCTGTGACAGCTCTGGATTGGGTTCCATAGTCTGTTAATCTTAGAAGAAGAGATTGCTTATTTTTTTTTCCTATGGAATAACATGTGTAGTCTAGTTCTCCATTACAAAGATCACTGTGACCTGTGTTACTTTTCTACAGCTGGATAGCAAATTACCAGGCTATCAGCAACTTAAAATATAGTACATTTATTTTCTTATTTTCTATAATTTAAAAGTACAAGGAAAATATAACTAGGCTTTCTGTTCAGGAGTTTCACTAGGGTGCAATCTAGATGTCAGCATTCCGAATCCCTCCTGGAACTCTAAGACTATGATTTTAATTTTCATTCACGCTGTTTGCCAAGGTTTCTCTCAGTAACCAGAAATGACCTGCAGTTTCTTACCACATAGTTTTTTCCGTTTGTCTTTGCACAACGTGGCAGTTTACTTCTTCATAGGTAGCACTGGAGACATTCTTTCTAGTGTGTGCTAGCAAGATAGAGCTATCTGATGCCATGTTTTTCATATAATATATTCACAAGAATGTCATATCATTACTTTTCCAATATTCTATTGTTGAGAAGCAAGTCAAAACTTCTGCCCATGCACAAAGGTAGGGAATCTAGTTATATAAAGCATACACTGCCTTTATAATGCTCTTTAATTGTGGGAATCCTGCATTTTTAAAGCAAAAGGCAATTGATTTGATTTCAAAAGATCAATTGTTGTTGTTGATTGTCTTTGAGTCAAGCATGACACATAGCCAAACTATGAACAAAAGGCCTGAAGCTCCTCTACAATTATGAACCTTTATCAACTTTCATAGAGTTTCCAGATGCATGTTGTTTAGGAAGTGGATGCCATTCCTGCTTCCAAACCTGTCATAGTATGTTATTGTTGTTATGTGCCATTGAGTCACCTGCAATGTATAGTGATCCTATGTACAGCAGCTCTGAACCCTTTCCTGTCCTGAGCCAGTCTCACACTAATTCTGATGAACCAACCCCCATTGTCCCAGTTACTATATCAATCCATCTCATCTGGCTGGATCTTCCACTCCTGTGCTGTCGGTCCACCCTTCTGAGCATGATATCCTTCTCCAAGGACCAATCTCTCTTGACCATGTGTCCAATGTAAATGAAGTGGGGCTTCAAAATCCTACCTTCAAGGAGAGATTTGTTTTCAAATTCATTAAGATAGACTGATTTTTTTCTTGGAAGTCCATGTTATGTTCAAGACTCTTCTCCAACACCACAACTCGAAAGCATCTATTCTTCTGTCATCCTTAGTCATTGTCCAGCCCTCTGAAGCATAACAAGTAATTGAGAAGACCATGGCCTTGATTATGTGCACCTTTGTATCTAGACTGATATTGTTACTCTTCAGCACTCTGAAGAAGTCAATAACAGCAGATTTTCCCAATGCAACTTGTCTTTTAATTTCTTGACTGCTAGTGTTAAGAGTGTTGATTACAGCAAGCTGTAATTGCTAACAATCTCCATCTATTATGGTGCCGTCAATTGGCCCAGTTGTGAGACTCTTTGTCTTCTTTATGTTGAACTTTAGCCCATATTGAAGACTACAGTCCTTGATCTTTTACAGCAAGTTTTTCAGGTCTTCTTCAGTTTCAGCAAGCAGAATTGAGCCATATGCATATCGTAGGTTGTTAATCTTATTGCCTCATAAAGTCCTGCTTCCAAAATGATCTGTTCTATATATTGATTTAAAAGCTTTCGGGACAGGGTGCATCCCTGACATACTCCTTTCCTGATTTTGCATCCCTGACATACTCCTTTCCTGATTTTGAACCATGCAGTGTTTCCTTGCTCTGTTGTGAAGTCTGCTTCTCGGTCCAAGTGTAAGTTTTGTATAAGCATGATCAAGTGTTCTGAGAATCCCATTTTCCTCAAGGTTAGCCACAATTTATTGTGATCCACACGGTCAAATGACCTAATGGTTAGAATCTTTTTTCTTGATGTTGAGATTCAATCCATACTGATGACTGCAGTCTTTGGCCTTCTGGAGCAAATGCCTCAGGTCTTCCTCAGTTTCAGCATGTAAGGTTATGCCATCTCAATAACACAGGCTGTTGATGAGTCTTTCTCCAATCTTGATGCCACATGAGGAAAGGATATTTACAGATATGATTAAGGATTTTGAGAAAGGATACTGAGATTGGATTAGAATATTTTTAGAACATTAAGAAATACCAGAAATGCAATAATACTGTCTATTAAGAGAGAAGAGAGGAAGAGAGAAATGTAAGGAACGGAAGGGGAACAGGTAATGTGACTATGGAAATAGATTAGAGGGAGTTATTGCAAGCAATTTCAGTAACCAGTAGAAACTGAAGATTCAAAAACACTAGAGTTTCTGAGAAAGCACCCTTCTACTGATGCCTTGAATTCATTTTCAATCCTGTGAACCTAATTCTAGACTTCTGGCCTCTAGAATTTTAAGATCATATGTATGCTATATTAAGTCACTAAGTTTGTGGTAATTTGTTACAGCTATCATAAGAAACTAATACAGTAAATCTCACAGAACAACATAAGAATCCCGTGAAGTTAGGAAGCAGCTACTCAATGGATACTGAAAATGATTAATATTTCTTCTTTATCGAGGATCAAAAAATGTGAGGAAACTCATGGTATGTGGGGATCCCTTATAAAACAAAGAAAAACAATAGATGCTTTTCTATAGCAAGTTAAAACCAATAGCTTACAGAAGATAATGCGAAAAATATTTTTATATAGAAAAGTAGTGATTAGATTAGAAATGATTTTGAAAAATATTTAACCAATAAAAATTACCGGATCAACACGATCTGTCAATTGATTATTTTTCAAAGTCACAATTTGAAAGAATAAACTTGGTATGAATTATAAGTTTTAGCATTAAAATTAGGTGGATCAGTCACCGTTAACTGAGGAATTGTGTTTATTTGTGTGATAAATAAGTTGAAATAGTAAAATGTATTCTGTTTTAGACATGTCAAACTTAAGATTTCCTTGAGACATATAACTGAATAGATACAACAGCATTGACTATGAGAGTCTAAAACACAACAGGCAAAGCCCATAGAATATGTTTACCTTAAATATAGAGTCAAATTTGCATTTATGATTTAAGATACAAATTTATAGGAAAAGTATTTTCTTTCCAAATAGGCACTCAGAATATCTGGAAAAGAGAAAGTTGTTTACAAAGAATTGTCCCCAGTTGTTCTTTAGAAGTGTCCTAAGCCAAAATGCCTTAAATATTTTGGAGCTTTTTTTTACAAACATTAAATAAAACATTGCTTCTTACTTTAAAAATTCTGTAAATAGACACTGTAGATCATATTATATCCAGTTAGAAGTATTCCTTCTCCTACTCAGATGAAGATTTTAAGTGGCTAACTCAAACAAATGACCTTATTAAGTAGAAAAATTGAATTTGAGCTCCAGTTTTTTAACACAAAATCTCAATGTTCTTCATACCCTGCCATGCTGTTTGTTGTCTTTAGGATATTTCTCCACAGAAGTAGATGTTTTTTCTTTTTAACATTTGTTCAGACTATCAGCTTGTGATACTTACAGAACAAAATGAAAACATTACAGAAATCTATTTTAAAAATAAGTTGTACTTCCATCCTACATAATATAGCACTCTTAGTGTTTGTGTGATACTCCATTTGTCATTCATTGAATGTTGGCTGACTGCCTTTGAATGCACACCATTAACTTGTTATTAATTCCTTATTTTCATTTTAATAGGTTGTGAAGTATAAATAGTGAAGTTATTATAACTTCTAGTACCGATAAATCCTTCAACTTTGATAGAATTCAGTAATTTATTTATCTAAGCAAAGGTTTACTCTCTGTCACTCTAATAATTATATTCTTCCCAAAAGAACTCCAACTGAGAACAGAAATGTTCCCATGAGAACCCACAGCAGAACTTCACTTTGAAAGTCTGTGTAATCTGTGGTCTTTATTAAGCTTTCTTTCCTTATTTATTGATATAAAGATTTACCTATACTCTTCCAGAGGGGCTATGAAGGAACTGTATTTGCTTATAGAAATTCAGAAAAACATATTTTTAAAAAGTATAGGAGTGATGTTGGCAGTCTTCTTTTTCAAGAATAAACTTTTACTTTTCCCACATTACCAATATATTGATGTATTACCTTCAACATATGGTAAATTTTTTCAAAAAACATTTCAATGATTAACCTGGTCGCTAAAATCTTAGTGGTGGTGGTGTTATTTGTTTCCGAGTCTCCTGCAACTGATAGCAACCCTATAGACAACAGCTCTGAACCCTGCAATATCATGAGCAAGTCTCACTGTCTCCGACACATCTGCTTTTCATTACCCAGTTACTGTGTCAATCCATCTCATCCAGGGTCTCCTCTTCTGTGCTATCTATTCACTGATCCCTTCTTTCCTGGCCAGTAGATTGGAAATAGTAATGCTGATCACTGAGAAATTAGATTTTGACAATTGTTCTTGGCTTTATGCCTAGACAGGCCACCTAGTCTTTGGGGACCTGTCTTTCGTCAGGATTAGACATATTTACCAACTCCAACTAAGACTATTTACAAGTCTGATATGCTGTTTTTATTCATAACTATTGATATAAAGTAAGCTGTAACTTTTTTTTAGCTGAGATCAATTCTTGCTGTCTCAGAACAGAAGAAATATATAGGGTGAAAGCGATATTGAAAGATGTTTAGGACAACTGTGGATGACAAAAGTTCTTTGAATGACAAATGGTAAAGAAGATTAATGAATAATTCTTAAATAATTATAAAATTACTACCAGAAACAAAATGAGCTGAAGATGATAAAAGGATTTTAATTCTAGAATACTGGAACAGTAACTGCCTTATTAAGAGAAGTGAAAGAAGTAGAAAGAAAATATTATTTTGGTTTCAAGATATATTAGAGGTTAAACTGATGGAAATAAAAGACAGTAAATTAAGTCAAGCATGCAGTGAGAAATATTAAATTATTTGATTAATTTAAATGAGGAACCTAATATAAACAATCATATTTTACCAATAGTCATTGAATAGAACACATTATAGAAGGCAATTGTTACAAAAAGTGTTTAATTTCATGCATAAATAAATTTTGAGCATAAATATGTAGAAAATTTTAAACTGTGTGTTTTTAAATAAATTGGAATTTTATAGCATTAACACATCTTTAGAAAGGGACTCAATTAGTAGAGCCTTTGAGAGAACTAATAATGGGCACTTTCTGTATCTATTTCTAAGGGAAAATTCTGGTGGCTGAGTGGTAAGGAGATGCACAGCCAACCCAAAGGAATGGGGTTTCAATCCACCAGCTGCTCTTTGGGAGAAAGATGTCCTCTTTGACAATTTACAGCCTCTGAAAACATACTACATAGTTAAGTTAATTCTGACTTGAAGACACATAACACCACATACCTATTTCTGAGGGAGCTCTGGTGTGTAGTCCATAGTGACTTGTACTGCTAACACAATTGTCGCATCTGTAGCAGTTCAAATCTACCTGTGATTTCAAGGGGGAAAAAACCCTCAATCTCATCTTATCGCAATTTATAGCCTTGGAGGCCCAATACCAATTCAGTGGGAGTGAGTGAGTTATCTGCTTATATGATTATTTATTGTTCAAAGCTATGAACGGAAATGAACTAGGGCATACATTTTAAGGGTTACCATAGATCTTTTGCCTTTGAACTCTGGCCCTTAAGGAAAAGAGAGCTGAAAGACCACTTGAACCAACTCCTTGACATCACAACAATTTTAGAGCAAGGATAAGAAGTTTGAATGGGTTTTCTTATATTGGAGAATACTGCATTGGAACAGATGATTGAAAGAACTGTCTGACAGGAATGTATGATTATGTATTATCTGACTACAATCTGGACCAAGAGGTGCTTTGCAAAGTGGACTAGGAGAGGGTAAAGGAAGAGGGAGGAAGGAAAATGTGCAACAATGAATGAAACCTAATGAATAAAAATCCAACCTTTCTATAACCTTCATTAAAATAATAATTTAAAAAATTGCAAATAAATAAAAGGAATATTATGTTCAACTATTTATCTTTATAATGAAATAGTCTGTGTTTTAATCTCAACCCATTTAATAGCTACATTTCTATGAGCAAGATTCTTCTGTAAGATGGTAGTGCTAAATGATTTATACCTTATATTGTGAATGTGAGGATTAAGTAGGAGAACATATGCAATGAATTTGATATTAGGACCTCCCTAGGTAGTTTCAACAGTTTACTTGCTTGACTTTTAACAGAAAGGTTAATGATTCAAGACCATTCAGTCGTATCATGAAATAAAATTTCAATGATCTACTGCTATGATGATGGAAAAGTTGGCATCAACTAAAGTTCCTAGAGGGAGCTCTGGAAGTTTAGTATATTCCATGCTGGGTGATTAACCAAATGATTAGATGCTCAAATTGACTGATGAGTAATTTCCTCCCATTAAGATTTATAGCTTTAGAAATCTTCAGAAACTCATGGCAGGGAAGCTATCATGAGTTAGAATTACGTAGATAACAACGAGTTTGATTTTGGCATGGTATTAAGTAAAGTGTATACAGTTTAACTAATGTAATTGATAACACTAAGCTGTGTACACCATGAAAAGAGTGAAGTGGCAAATGTAAGGGTATGTATAATTTATAACAATAGCAAATACCTACCTCCTCATTGAACTGTGCATGTAGAAGTTATTGAATTAATATGTATTTTATTTTTAATATCTTAACCAATGGGAAAAAAAAGAAACAAGTTGTTATTTGCCACTGAGCTGAAGCTTACCTTTCAGCAAATTTTCAGAGACTATGAAACACCAGATTACCTAGCTTTCTCCTGTGGAATACCTGATGGGTTTGAACTATGTGCCTTTTGATTGACAACACAATTCCTTATCCATTAGGCCACTAGGAAGCACTGACATAAATAGAACATTCATGAGGTGGAATTGATTAAATGGTAACTAATTTTTATATTATAAATTTGCTACTATATTAGCTTGTAAAGTATAAAAACACCATAAAACTTATCACTGACGACTCTCATTGATACTTTGCTGCTAAATTAGTTTATAAAGCATAAACTGATCATTAATAAAGACTCTTATTGATATTACTCATACTATCAGAAAAGAAAGGAAAGTGTCTATATGTGGATAAAACTAATTCACCCACTCATACCATAGAATTGGTTCCATCCCAAAGATTTCCTTCATTGCAGAGCAGGATGGACCCTTCCTAGCTTTCTCCCTTGGATAGACTGGTGGATTCTGACCTCTGGTGATGCAGGTGTTGAGTTAGCAGCACAGCACTAAGGATCACACTGCTGGAGCCCTCTGAATATGGACTATGTTCTTAGGAGCTACTCTTGTTAGGAGTATGAACTAAGCTAAATTTGGAGAAAATATATGAACTCTGAATTAGGAGAAAGAATAGTTGATAACTGAGATCTATATACAGCGAAGTGATTGAAAGGAACAGAGTAAATAAGCACAAAGAGATAAAATAATTTGCTCATATTTTAAAAACAGCTAACTTAGTGCTTTAATCTTTTTTTCTTCTTGGTATGCATATGATTATTCATATACCTTGTTCATTCATGAACACAGTGTTTTATTTATGTGTGTGTTTTCACACTTTCCTTAAATGTTGTTTGGTACAATCACTCCCATTTGTTTTATAAAATTAATCACCCACCATTGGACTATGCCCACCATTATCCCATATTTTCAGGTCCCTGCTGGATCTTTCCCATTTCCTTTACCCCCTCCCTCCACCCACCAAATTGTGCTACCCCTACCAATCCTCAACCCTCTCCTCCCACCCATTCCCCCCTTAGACCTTCATGCATGTTTTACTGGTTATGTATTTCTACAATAATGATCTTTTACAATCTTTGTCCTTACAATACCGAATTCACTCAGCATAATCTTCTCCAGTCTCTCCTAGTTATGCAGTATTTTTCACATTGTTCCTAAGTGCTGCATATTAGTCTATTGTGTGAATGTACTATAATTTCTCAGTCTACTAGTTTGTGGCTGGATATTTGGGCCGTTTCGATGTTCTTGCAATGGTGAATAATGTTCCTATAACATTGGTGTACAGATCTCCATTTTTGTCTCACTTCCAACTTCCCTTGAAGTATAATTCTCATAGTAGAATAGCTGGAGTATACGTTCAGCTTTTTAAGGAAACATCAAATTGCCTTCCAGAGTTGGTTGTACCATTTTACAATTTCATCAACAATGTATGAGAGTTCCAATCTCTCCACATTCTTTCCAACATGCACTGCTGCTATGCTGTCAAACTTTGCCACTGCTGGTGGGGTGAGATGAAGTAACATTTTGGTTTTGATTTTTGTCTCTATTATTGCCAGAGATTTTGAGAATTTTTTCTGTGTCTGTTGTCATTTGAATATCTTCATCTGTAAAAATTATTTCCACGTCTTTTGCTTATTTTGTAATTGGGTTAGCAGTCTTTTTCTTGTTGTGGCACTGTAGAACTCTATAAACTTTTGTTATGACACCTTTTTCTGAGATGGTACTGCCAAATGTTTTCTCCCAGTTGTAGTTCCTTTTTGTTCCATTGGAAAAACATTTTTATACACAGAGAATTTTAATTTTTAAAAGGTCCCATTTATTAATTTTATCCTCTCCAGATGTTGCATTTCTGGCTGTATTTGTCAAGCTTTTTATACCATAGACTAGGCCTCCTCAGCTCTATTTAAGTTTGTCTTTTATGAACTTCAGGGCTTGAGGCTTTACTCCCAGGTCTCTGATGCACCTTGAGGGTTTTTTATGTGTGTATGGCGTAAGATGTGGATTTTGTTTCTGCTCTCTGCAGGTAGTAGTCCAGTTTTGCCAGGGCCATTTAGTGAAGAGGTTGTAGTTTCCCCATTTGATAGATTTTGTTTCTTTGTTGAATATAAGTTGACCGTAGATACATGGGTCAAATTCTGAGTTCTTACTTCTTTTCCATTGGTCTATATGCCTGTCATTGTACCAATACCACAGGTTTTGGTTATTACAGCTCTGTAGTAGGTTTTGGGATCAAGTAATGCTATGCCTCGCACTTCATTTTTTTTTCAGAAGTGCTTTGCTTATTTGAGGTTTCTTTTCTCTCCAAATAAACTTGACAACTGCCTTTTTTATCTCCTTGAAAAATTAATTTGGTATTTGTATTGGGATTTCAGTAAACATGTAGGTTGCTTTTGGTAGGATTGTAATTTTCATTTATTGGGTCTTTCTATCAATGAACAGCTAACTTTTTCCCCCCATTTATTTTGGTTTTTTATTATTCCTCACAGAAAAATGTGTTCTTTGTAAAGGTCTCTTGTATCTCTAATTAGGTTTATTCCTAAATTATCTCAAGTTGTGGTTGGCTATTGTAAATGATATTGCTTACTTGGTTTCCATCTCTGTGATTTCTCTGTTACTGTAGAGGAAATTCACTGGCTTTTGTATATGGATCTTGCATTCTGCCACCCTACTAAATTGGTCCACTAGTCTAGCAGGGTTTGTTTTGCTATTGACTCCTTGGAGTTTTCTGTTTACACTATCAAATTATCTGCATATAATGACAGTCTAACCACCTCTTTGCTGATCCAAATGCCTTTTATTTCCTTTTACTGCCATATTGCCCTATCAAATACTCCAATACAATAGAGAATAACAGTGGCAAGAGTGGACATTTGATCAGGTTCCTGTTCACAAGGAAAATGCTTTTAGTCTTTCTCCATTGAGAATGATATTGGCTCTTGGGTTTGCATATATATATATATATATATATATATATATATATATATATATTTCACTATGAAATTCCCTTCTATTCATAAGAAATTTTCATTAAAAATTCACTAGAAATTTTCACTAGAAATTCCATTTTATTCAAATTTTGCTGAGTGACTTAATGAGAAAGGGGTACTGGATCTTGTTAAATGCCATTTTCTGAATCAATTGCTAGGATTATGTTGTTCTTGCTATTTGCTTTGTTAATGTGATAAATTGTGTTGATTTTGTATGTTATACCATCATTGCATACCTATTATGAATCCCACTTGGTCATGATGGATACTGGTTTTTGTATGTTTTGGATTATATTGGCCAGAATTTTGTTAAGGAATTTTGCATCTATGTTCATGAAAGATATTGATCTGTGTTACTCTTTTTTTGTAATATTGTTACCTGGTTTTATTATTAGAGTTGTGCTTGCTTCATAGAATGATTCTGAGAGTCGTCTTTATCTATTTTTTGAAATAATTTAAGTAGAATTGGTGATGAATCTTTTCTGAAGGTTTGCCATGAAACCATCTGGTCCAAGGCTTTTTTTGGGGGGGTGGGGGGGAAGATTCTTTTTATGGCCTACTCAGTTTACTATTTTGTGATGAGTCTATTCATATTTTCTACAGCTCTCAAAGTAAAATTCCATGAATTGCAAACAATATTTCCATTTCTTATAGATTCTCAAATTCATCAGGATGTAGTTTCAATAATATTCTGATATTATAGAATTAATTGCGTCTGTTTCTATTGTGATGTTAACTCTTTGGTTCCTTAATAGAGTTATTTTGTCTTCTCATCTTTTCTTTTGTTAAGTTTACCAAGAATTTGTCAATTTTATTTTAAAGAATTTAAAAGAATAGAGCATTTTAAAGAATCAGCTTTTTATCTTGTTGGTGGTTTCAATTGTTTTCCTATTTTCCATTTCATTGATTTAAGCTCTTGTCTTTATAATTTTCTTTCTTTTTGAGACTGTGGGGTTAGATTAGTTTTTGGGTGTTTTTTTGGAGATGTTTAGTTAACTATTATTTTTGCTTCTCTTTTCCTTTATATATGTTTGCATGTTGCTGTGATACCCCCTTGAGGGCTGCCTTAGCTACATCCTAGAGGTTTTAGTATGTTGTATTTTTATTTTTATTTGTATAAAAGATTTTATTTCCTTTTTTATTTATTCTGATACCCAGTCATGTTCTAGCAGGCTGTTATTTAGCTTCCACTTAGGTAGATTTATAAGCTTTATCCTCTTATGGATAATTTCTAGTTTTGTGGCCTTGTGGTCTGATAAGATATTTTGTATTATTTCACTGATTTTTAAATTTGTTGAGGCTTGCTTTCTGGCCTAATATGTGATTGATTCTGGAGAATGTACCATGTACATTTCAGAAGAAAATGAATTGACTTTTGTTGGGTGCAGTACTCTGAATACATCCACAAGTTCGAGTTGGATGACTCTTTTTAAATCTTTTTTTCTTTTTTTTTGGTTATGTCTCTTGAATTGATCTATCCTTTGGAAAGAGTGGTGTGTTAAAATTTCCTACTAATATTGTGTTGCTGTCAATGTCTTTCTTCAATTATGTTAATGATTGTTTTAAGTATTTTGTAGGTCTATCATTTGGTGCATAAATGTTGAACAAGATTATATTTTCTTGCTGTACCTTGTCTATTCCTTATTTATTGCCTTTCTTTATCTTTTATGGTTGTTTTCATCCTAAAGTCTATTTTATCACAGACTAGTATTGTTACTCATACTTTTTTTTAGGGATGCCATTTGCTTGGTATATTTTTTTTCTAGCTTTTGATTTTGAGTCTACCTTTTTTATTTATTATATGTGTTTCTTGTAGACAATGTTATTGATGGGACTTGGTTTTTTATTCATTCTTCTATTTGTTCTCTTCTTAATTTGCACATTTAGTCCTGTCACATTAAGTGTGGTTATTGAGAGGCCTGGTTTTATCATTGTCATTTTGCTGTGGGTTTTTTTCTCTCTGTTGTTTCTGGTTTCTATGGTCCATCCACTTTCCTTGGATATCTCTGTGTAAAGGACTTCCCTTCAAATTTCTTGTAGAGTTGGTCTTGTATTTACAAATTCCTAAAGTTCCTTCTTTTCTACAATGGACCTAGGTTCTCTTTCATATTTGTTGGAGAACTTTGCTGGGTACAGTATCTTTGGATGGCAATTGTTTTCTTTCAACTTTCTGTATATGTTATACCATTGTCTTCTTGCTTTCACTGTTTATGCTGAGAAATTAAAACTTAATCTAATTGTTTCTTCTTTGTTGGTGAATCTTTGGTTTTTTCATGCTGCTTTTATTATTCTATCCTTATATTTTATTTTGGAGATAAGACTATGATATACCTTCATATTTTTGTTTTGGGGTCCAAACTGTTTGGTCTTTGCTGAGCTTCTTGAATGTGGATTTCTCCGTTTTCATAAAACCTTGGATGTTTTCTTCTAATACACAGTCTAACCCACCTGAATTTCAAAACCATCTCAGGAACAGGTTTGAGGCCTTGAGCACTAATGTGTGAAGACCAGATAAGCTGTGGGAGGATATCAAGAATTTCTTTCATGAGGAATATAAAAGATCATTTCAAAGACAGAAGAGGAAGAAAAGACCAAGATGATGTCAGATGAGACTCTGAATATTGCACTAGAACACTGAGAAGTCAAAGTAAAGAGAAGAATTCAAGAAGTTAAGAAGCTGAATTAAATTTCAAAAGGCAGCATAGGAAGAGGAAGCAAAATATAACAAAATGTGCAAAGATCTGGTGTCTGAAAATCAAAAGGGTCAAACTCATTCAGCAATTCTTAAGCTGAAGGAAATTAACCCCAAATTCAAGTCTCGAGTTGCAATATGTAAGGATGCTTTGGGCAGAATATTAAATGATCCAGGCTACCCTAGAAGATGGAAGGAGTATATAGAGTCACTGTACCAAAAAGAATTGGATGACAGAGAAAGGTTTAAGGAAACAATGTTTGAGAAATAGACTTTGGTGATGAAGGAAGAAGTTACAGTTGAGTCCATACTACCCAACTCAGATTGCTATTTTTGGTTTTTACATGAAGTTATTTTCTAAAGTACAGACCATTAAACTTCTCTGAGACTTAAAAACAACAACAACACAATGATAAGATTGTATCTGTCTTATTAGTGTTATTAGGGTTATCCTACTCTGAACGAATCAGCAAAAAATACAAGGCCTCGGGAATTGACAGCATGCCAATTTGACCTATTTCAACAAACAGACACTCCTCTGGAAACACTCATCAAGTTGTGCCAAGAAATCTAGAAGAAAACCACCTGTTTAACTGACTGGAAGAAATTCATATTTGTTTCCATTCTAAAGAAAGGTGACCCAACAGAAGGTGGAAATTATCAAACAGTATCATTAATATCACATGCAAGCAAGATTCTGCTGAAAATCATCCAAAAATAACTGAACAGCACATAAACAGAGAACTGCCAGATGTGCAGGTTGGATTTAAAAGAGGCCATGATAATAGGGAGATTATAGCTAATGTTGGCTGGATCTTGGCTGAAAGTGGAGAGTACCAGAAAACTGTCTATCTGTGTTTCATTGACTTTACAAAGGCATTTGACTGTGTGGATCACAACAAACTGTGGCTGACTCTGAGTAGAATAGGAATCCCAGAAACTTGATTGTGTTTATGTGAAACCTATACTTGGACTATGAGACAGTCATCAGAACAGCACAAGGAAACACTATAGACCTCAAAATTGGGAGGAGTATATGCCCTTGATGTGTCCTATCTCCACACCTTTACAATTTATATGTGGAACAGATCATCTGGGAGGCTGGGTTCTCTAAGGAAGTATGTGGCATCAGGATTGGAGAAAATGTCATCAACAACCTGTGTTAGGCATATGACACAACTTTACTTGTTCAAACTGAGTAGAACCTGGGACATCTGCTGCAGAACATCAAGGTCTGCAGCCCTATGAATGGGATGAAGCTCAACATCAAGAAAACAAAGATTCTCACCACTAGGCCAATTGGCAGCATCATGACAGATTGTGAGGAGAATGAGATTGCTTCCGTTTGCTTGGCTCCACATTCAACACTCTTGGTACCAGCAGCCAGAAAATCAAAAAATGAATTGCATTGTTAAAGTGTGTTGTCAGTGACCTCTCCAAAGTATTGAAAAGTAATGATATCTGTCTGGACTAAGGTGCACCTGATCCTTGCAATTACTTTGCAATTACTTGCTATGCATCAGAATGCTGGACAATGAGTAGGCCAGATAGAAGGCAAATTAATGTCTTTGAGCTGTGGTGCTGGAGAAGGGTACTGAAGATTACTGAATAGGACAGGTGGGAAAACAAACAAGTTCATTCTGGAGAGGGTGAAGCTAGGCTGCTCCTTGGAGGCAAGTATTCTGAAGCTTCGTCTGACATACATTGAGTAGGTTGCAAAGAAGGAGCAGTCCTTGGAGAAGAACAGTGCTGGAGAGGAAGACCCTTGAATAAATGGATTGACTCAGTGACAAGAGTAATGGGGGCATGTGTGCCAAAGATAATAAGATTGGCTCAGGATAGAGCAGATTTCAGAGCGGTAGTATATGGGGTCTCTACGAGTTGCAAGTAACTCATTGGCACAGAACAACAACCTCTTTCTCAGATTTCTCAGAGATTTCCCTATCCCTCTTGTATTCTGGAATTCTAATCATACTTATATTGTTCCTTTTGATAGCATCCTACATTATTCTAATGTCTTCTTCATTTTCTTAACATCCAATCTCTTACATTTCTTTTCTTCTAGTATGTTTTCATTGAAGTTCTTATCATTCAGCTCACAGACTCTTTGATCCACCTCTTCTGTTATGCTTTTTTGTCCCTTCAAGCATGTTTAACAGTTCTACTATTTTGGTTTTAATATTCTAGATTTCATTTTTATTCGCATATATGTTATTCTGTTAATTCTACTACTGTGTGGACCACACTCTCTCTGTCTTGTGATGATTTTTTTAAGTTTTTGTATCACTTTACCTATAGTTTCAGTTCTTTTTTTTTCTTCCGGCTCCCTGTCTGTGGAGTATTTGCTTTCTTAGTAGTTTCCATTGTTTCTTTCATCATTTGCACCTTCTTCTGAGGCTGTTCAAATATTTTCACATCAGTATGTCTCTCCTCATGGTCTGCAACTTTGGATTCACTTTAATTCTGGTTTCAATTGTTTCTTCTATATTTGTACCTAGTTCCATAGCTTTCTTTTTTTTATTTTATAACATTTATTGTCATTGATAAAATTATTATCTAATTATAACACCAAAACAACCCTTTATGCCTCCATCTCTATATATATGTATCTTCTGCCTTCCTAATTCTGGGGTATACATTGAGCCTACTATATGCTCTGATATTTTTTTGGAGAAGGCTTAATTGTTTTTTTTCATATGCAAGGTTGTTTTTATTGAAGTTTATACAGAGATTATCGCTAGTTCAGGTATCACTTCCTTTGACAGGCAGGCACCACATTCTAATCAACATGTAAAGAAGCATCAATGAGAGTAAAGTATCTCTACTTGGCAGTTAACATTAATATCAAGTATTTCAAGGAACTGGTAAATGAATAAACTAAAGGATAACTAGTCATCTTCTATTAAATCAAACTGGTTCAGAGTAAGTTACATGCCAAGTTTACTGTGTGTGGATCTTGTTACTAATGTGGTTTACTTATTTAGAAAAATCAAGATAAGACACTGAAATATACTAGCTGTTAGAGAAGATGCTTGGCTACTGACACTTCTCTCCACCCTCACAAAGTTCTTTATGAATTCTTCTTGGAAATTTTCATTGTGACTGTCTTGACCTCAGTATATTCATGAAGACCATATTCTCCCAGTTCTCGTCAATTTCCAGACATCTTGAATCCCCCAAAGGGGCACTGGACAGAATTTGCCATATAACAGTTCACCCACACCGTCCCAGCCTGCAGGGCAGCAGACACTGTCACAGCCTTATCAAGGTCCTTGATGAAGACTCTTGCTGCTAAGCCATAGAAAGTGTTGTTGGCTTTCTTGATGACTTCATCTAAAGATTTAAACTTCATGATTTGCTGAACTGGTCCAAATATTTCCTCCTTGGCAATGCACATCTCATCTCTCACATTGGAGAAAACTGTGGGCTGGATAAAGAAGCCTTTATTCCCCCAGGGGCCTCCTCCACATTCCAGTTTGGCCCCTTCTTTCTTCCCACTCTCAATGAGGTCAATTATTTTATCATATTGTTCCTTGTCAATCTGAGGACCTTGGCTTACTCCTGGGGTCAAAGGATTGCCAAGAACATACTTCTTATCCCGCTCAACACTCCTTCGAACAAACTCATCATAAATTGATTCTTCCACAAAAAGCCTGGAGGCAGCTACACAACACTGGCCTTGGTGGAAGAATAATCCCTGGTGTGCAAATTCAACTGCGTTGTCCAAGTCCGCGTCTGCAAACACAATGCAGGGGCTCTTCCCGCCAAGCTCCAGGGTCACCCTCTTCAGATTGGTCTTCCCAGCAGCTTCTTTAATTAATTTTCCAACCTCTGTTGATCCTGTGAACGCGACTTTGTCGACATCCATGTGGGAAGAGATGGCTACTCCTGCAGTGGGTCCGTAACCATGCACAATATTCACCACTCCTGGAGGAAACCCTGCCTCTTTTATCAGAAATGCCACATAAAGAGCTGAGAGAGGCATCTGCTCTGCCGGTTTGACAATCACGGTGTTTCCACAGGAAAGAGCAGGTCCTAACTTCCATCTAAGCATGACCAGTGGGAAATTCCAAGGAATGATCTGGCCACACACACCAACTGGCTCATGTCTTGTATAACCAAAGAAGTCTCCATCCATAGGTATCGTCCGGCCATGGATCTTGTCAGCCCAGCCTGGGCAGTAGCGTAAAGTTTTGATGCTGAACTCTATAAGTCCATCAGATAGGCAGCGGCAAATACTTTTCCACAATTCATGGCCTCCATTGATGCCAACAGCAGGCGATCCCTCTCAATTACATCAGCCAGCTTATAGAGGAGCCGTCCCCTTTCTGAAGCGTCCATCGTTCGCCATGTAGAGCCAATCTGAAAAGCTTCTCTTGCAGCCTTCACCGCTTTATCAACATCTGCCTTGTCTCCCTCTTCCACCTCACAGATTTTCTCCTCAGTTGCTGGATTGAAAACAGGACATTTTTTGCCACTCACTGAGTTATGCCATTCATTGTTTATGAAGATCTTAGTGTGTTCAATCTTGAAGTTGGTGAGAGGGGTGGGCAGGTCGGGCATGCCTGAGGAAGACATCTCGGACCGTAGTGCTAAAGCGCAGGCGAGGGGGCTTAATTGTTTTTACAGTGTTTGAAGTTTCCTGCTCTTTTCTTGACATTATGTGAAGATTTTCTTGATAAGTGTTATGCCATCTCTGTTGTGTCTGCATAAGTATTTGGTGGTTCTTATGATATTATTGATTAGTTGCCAGACTAAAGTGTTCAGTATGTGAGGTGGACAACTCACTATACTGGATGTCCTTCTTGGGAAAATTTGCCATTCCTAAAGTCCTTCAGAATCTCCATGGTGTGAAATGCAGCCTTGCAGGAATCTCACTTTATTGTAGAACCTTCTCGAAAACTCTATATATTTAGAGTGGCTGAGTAGTGTAAAACACGATGTTCCAGTTAAGTAGATTCTGTCCATGAGGTTATCAAATCAGCTCTATTTCTTGCTGCTTAGTGTACCAGCTGAGAAAGATTTTCCCCAGCTTGTAGCTCCCTGTTCTAAACTCTGTTGTACTGTTTTGTCCCTGGGATGGCCCCACAGTGGCAAGAAGAGTTTCCGTGCCTTCCATCCCCAGCACCTGAAAATACTGTTTCTAGGGAAGAGTGTCTCATTTGATGTCTCTCCTCTTCTCAAACGTATTGCTTTAAATAAACATTGCCTTATAACTTTACTCAGCTTCCTAACAAAAGTGAATTTGTGAAATTTCTAGATATGTAGGTTATAATACAATTTATACAAGCAATTTCCATTAAAAAATGACTAACCAAGAACTCAAATCCACTAAAAATTAAAGTTCTAGAAATTGGTGTCTAATAGGGAAATTGCCAAAGATTGAAAAAAAGGATTATATTCCATGAGTACATGAGTATTAACTAAAGAGATCATGTTAATACCAATTAAAGATTTTAAAAGAAAAATTTACAGCAAAACTAAAACTCTTTGGCTAGACTTAGGCCTCAGATCACTAGTATTTGAGATCACTTACAAGTGATCACATTTTGTATGATATTTTACATTAAAGTGGTTTTTTTATAGTTTTAGCACAGTTTATTTTCAAATGTAACAAATCATAAGCATCTTATTTCCTTAAACTACTTTTGGTTCATATCCAGGACTGAAATATCTCACAGAGAGAAAAAAGTTTTAAAAAAAATGAAATACATTACCAAAAATAAAGCTGAAAATAAATTACAAGACAAACTAAAAATAAAACAAATGGGAACAAAACAAGCATACTTATCCCAAAGGAACTTGGTTTTAGAAGCAGAGTCTTTATAAAATACATTTTTTTGGTAAAAATGTATAAATTTTCACAACACTATTATAATTTAACTTCACAATAATGTCAGTAATATGAATTTTCCTAATCTTCTAAGTTAGATGTTGCTATTATTATGGGTATTGCAATCCATATATTTTAGATTTAGAAAACAAGTAATGATCATTGTCTTTTGTTTTTTAGTTATGCTTATATATTTTTTTTTCCTTCCCATGAATTTATATTCTTTAAAACATCTTTTACTAACTATTGGTTGAAAGTAAAGTCTATAATTATTTTGTCTGAAATTTGTTTTTATTTGTTGCTTTTAATAGTTATTTGAGTGGAAGTTTACAAAACATGTTTTTGTTTCAATCAATAATGTGTACACATTATTACCTCAGTTACAATACACACAAATGTTTGCTATTCTAGCCATTCCATATGGCCTTTACTTTCACCTATCTTGGAAATCAAAAGACATATTACATTGGAAAAATCTGTTGTAAAGGGCTTCTCTAAAGTGCCAAAAATGATGATGGCAGTTTAAAGACTAAGATGTGCCTGATCCAAACTATGATCATAGGTTCCTAGGGTCCTTAGGTTGTTATTATTGTTAAGTGCTGTAAAGTTGATTAAGGCTCAGAGAGACCCTATGTACAACATATCTGAACCTTGCCCTATCTTATGCCATCCCCATCATCTCTGATACACTTGTGGCCACTGTTACATTGTGTCAATCCACATCATTGAGGATCTTCTTCCCCTTTGCTGACCCTCAACCTTTCCAAGCATGATGTCAATTTCCAAGGACTGATCCACCTTAACAACATGCCCAAATTATTTCACCTAGATTTTCACTACCATTACCTCCAAAGAGTTCCCTCCCTGCAAATTTAACAAAATAAACATGTTTGTCCTTTTCACAGTCAATGAGATATCCATCACTCTTCTCCAATACAATACATTTTTTGGTAAAAATGTATACTGATTACTCTGCCATCTTTATTCATCGGCCAACTTCAGATGTATAACAAGTGATCGACTATGGCTTGAATCTTGGCACCATAGTCCTCAAATTAACTTTTTTTTTTAGTCCTTTGAAGTGATCCTTGACTGCAGACTTTCTCAATGCAATGTTGTCGCTGTTATGTGCCATTGAGTCACCTGTGACTAATAGCAACACTATGTACAATATTCTGAACACTGCCCTATTCTGAGACAGTCTCACTGCCTCCAACATACCTACCCCCTTCTCCCAGTCACTGTGTCAATACATCTATGGAGGGTCTTGACTTTATGCACTCTCCTTTCACTTGGCTATGTATAATGTCCTTTCAAAGGACTGGATCCTCCTGCCCATGTACTCAAACTATGTGAGACAGAGCTTGAAAATTATTTCATCCTGAGAGCAGCCAGTTTTCACCACCTACAGGACAAAATTGTTTGTTCTTTTGCCTTTCCATGGTATATTCAACACTCTTCTCCAGCACCACAACTTGAAAGCATCAATTTTCTGTCACCTCTATTCATTGTCAGCTCTCTAATGCATATCAAGTAATTGCAAAGTCCATGGCCTAAATCTAGAACACCTTAGTGTTCAGAGTGACATTGCTTTTTAGCACTTTATAGAGGTCTCTGGCAAAAAAAAAAACAAAACAAAAAAACAAAAAAAAACAACAACAAACAAACAAACAAAAAAACCCAGATTTTCCCAGTGCAATTTGTCATTTGATTTGTTGACTGCTGTTACCAGGAGGATTGACTATGAAACCTAGCAAGACGAAAGTGTGGACAACTCCAAATCTCCATCTATCATGGTGCTGTCAAGTGGCCAGATAGGTAAGAATATTTGTATTTGTGATGTTGAGCTTCAATCATGTTGAAGACTTCTGTATTTGATCTTCTGCAGCAAACATTTCAGGTTCTCCTCAGTTTCAGCAAGCAAGGTTCCACCATCTGTATAATATAGGTCATTAATGGATGTCAGGAAATTATAGTGGAACGTTAAAAAACCAAATCTAAAGAAAAACATGTTGATGTGAAAGAGCTGAACAGATGTTTTCAAAGGGCAACTCGAGAGGATAAAACAAAGTATTAGAATGGAATGTGCAGAGAAATGGAGTGGGAAATACAAAGGAAAGAACTCGCTTATTTTATTTCTCAGGCTGAAAGAACTTGAAAACAAATGTAAGCCTCATGTAACAATGTTAAAAGATGTTATGGGCAAAATATTGAGTGACTAAGAAAGCATCAAAAGAAGATGGAGGAAATACATAGAGTCACTGTACAAAAAGAATTTCTATTTTTTTTTAAATAGTTTAAGTAGAATTGGTGATAAATCTTCTCTGAA
>NW_006399817.1:13863489-13864202 GCF_000299155.1 Elephantulus edwardii
GTTCTTCTTCATCATTTATTTCTTCTGGCTCTGTGTCTCTAGAGTGTTTTCTTCCTTAGTGATTTCCATTATTTCTTCCATCATTTTAACTTTCTTTCATAGCTGTTCAAATAACTCATCAATATAGTTCTTCTGATTCTCTACTTCTAAGGTATTCCCTTTACTTTTGGCTCTCATTGTTTCTTCCATCATTTCTACTTTCTTTTGCAGCTGTTTGAATTGTCTGCATATCTATATATATTATCTGCCTTTTTGAATCTGGGGTATTCATTGGATCTGCACTATTCACTGCTCTTTTTGGAGAAGGCTTAGTTTTTTCAGTGTTTGAAGCTGCCTGCTTCTTTCTTGACACTGTGTGAAGTTTTTCTTTATAAGTGTTGGGCTGTGTCTATTATATCTGCATAAGTGTTCAGTAATTTTTACCTTTATAAAGTTATTGATTAGTTCTCAGGTTAAAATGTTTTAATCTATGGGGTAAACCACTCATTCTACTGAAAGTTCTAAGAAAAATTGGTTTTCCTAAAGTCCTTCAGGTTTTATCTCTTCTGAACAGCAGACCCACAGGAATGTTGCCTTAGTATGATCCCTCGTCCCAAACTCTGTTTTCCTCCTTCATCTACTGAGTGGCTAAGTGGTATGTGACCAGGTGCTACACTTCAGCAGTTTCTGTCTAGGGGAGCTTCAAGTCAGCTCTCTTTTTTGCAGCTCAATGT
>NW_006399817.1:13865247-13869435 GCF_000299155.1 Elephantulus edwardii
TACCATGGCTTCTTCTAAATCTAGCCTGAATATCTAGTAATTCATTATCAATGTACTGTTCTAGCCATTTTCTAAATACTCCTCAGGAAGATATTCCATGTATATGATTTAATTATATTGTTCAGTAATTTCTATATTCTATTGGCTCACATTTTGGGGGGAATGAGATCAAATATTCATTTGTTCTCTTTATATTTTTTTATTGTTCTATGTATATCTCTAAATATTGTTCTCTTCGAGTCTGTTGTCTATGTAGCTGTTCTCCAAATTCCTGGCATACCTTGGTGGGCACTTCTAGTGTTGCATCTGTTTATTGAAATATGTTAGTTTGTATTCCATCAAATCTTGGAGATTTTTTTTTCTATTTCCTTTAATGCAATTTGAACTTTTCTCTTCAGCATCATTAGTTCTTGACCATATGCTATTACCTGAAATTGTTCTGTGTCCACAATTCTTTCTGGTACAGTGACTATATTTCTGATACAGTATTCCTTCCATTTCTCTTTTGATGTTTTCTAGATCAATCAAGACTTTGACCATGACATCATTAAGTATTACAACTCAAAGCTTTAATTTGATGGGCTTGTTTCTTTGTTTTTAATTCTTTCAGTTTGAGAAATATAAACTATTTCTTTTGTTTTCAAATTCACCTCTTTGCTGTTTCCTCATATTTCTTTGTTTTGTCTTTCACACTCCTCTTTGAAATATTATGTTAGTCTCTCTTACACCTCCAACTCTTTCCTTTGTTTTGGGTTCTTCATATTCTAGTGTTTTTCAGAATCTCTTTTGTTCTCATTATGAGTCATAGTCAACTTGATGGCACCTGGAAAATATAACAGCAATTTGTACCTTCATCGTCCTCCCTGGAGAATCATACTACAATTACTCTCTCTATTTATAAACCTTTCTCTGGCTTTGTATAAGTATTGTCTTACTTAGTATTTGTTTTCTCTGTTGGAATTATTGCAGTCAGCTTAATGTCTTCTAGACTTATCTATGTTGTTTAGTGTTTCATAACTTTTTCCATTGTGTTTCAATATTGCATAGTATTCTGTTGTGTGAATGCACCATAGTTTTCTATTTATCCTTTCAATAATGGGAACTTGGATTGTTTCTATTTCTTTGATATGGTGAAAATTTCCACAATAAATATTGTTGTTGTTTTGTTGTTGAGTTGGAACTAAGTCATTACTGATGCTTCAGAGGATTTTCAGAGATAGTTGATCATATAAAGGAATTTTTCATCTTTTCACAGAGCAGCTGGTGGATTCAAACCAAATCCCTTTGGATTCTACCACAGCTTTTTACCACTAGACCATCAGAGCTCCCTGAAATGAACGTAAGAATATCAATATCTGTTCATGAAATTGTCTTTATTTCTTATGTGTTCTTGAAAGAGGAATTTGAAAAAAATAACATTGGTTTTAAAACAATGCCACACACTAAAGGAATATAGGAAAATTATTACTTATATAATGAGATGAGGAACAGAAGACTCAGAAAGGTCACCTGAAAATATCTGATAAGAGCAGGAAAGAGTCTGTTTTGATCTTTATATCATTTAGGGAATAGACATGATTAAGTGTCAGTCTATTATAGTTTGCACTTACTTCCCAACAGCTGCAAAGGTAAAATTACACAGACTTTTATTAGCACGTGGTTTGACTCTACTATCCCATGGTATTTTCAATTGTTTCTTATGCATCTGATATTTGGACAATGAATAAGAAAGACTAAAGAAGAATTGGCACTTTTGAATTGTGTTGGAGGAAACTAATGACTATACTATGGACGATCAAAATAACAAATATTTCTTGAAGGATGTGCAGCCAGAATACTCCATATAGACAAGAATGGTCAAACTTCAGCTCACATATTTTGGACAGGTTGTCAGGCGGAACCACTACTTATAAAAAGACACTAAGATGGGGAAAGTGGAGGATCAGCAAAAGTGAGGAAGACAATGCCTAACCATGATCAAATGGATTGAGAAATTATGGTACACTGCACTGGTGAAACTTATGGAAAAATTTTTGAGAGTATTTTAAAACATACATATTTTCCAACTGGATAACTGAATGACATCAATGGCTACCAAGAATTCAATACAAGGGACATTTTTATCAGTTGTGTTGTGGGTTTTTTAGCCCAAATTACTTATCCTTTTTTTAATCCAATCTGTTTCTCATAGTCCAGGTGTAAAAAGACAGTAATTTATACGGTGAAAAGTATTATATAATGTGTTGTTGTTATTGTTGTGTACTATATAATTGGAACCAATCCATAGCTGACCATCTGGCAGGTTTTCAGTGGTCGTTAGTCTCACCAGAAGAGATTTACCATCTTTCTCCCACAGAGCAGCTAGTGGCCTCGATCCACAAGCCTTTGAGATTGCAGCTTGGTTTCTTGCCACTAAGCTGCCAGAGCTATATATAGAATCCAAATATTTCCCATTACTTTAATTAGTTTCATTTAGATGTCATTATTATTTTAAAGTCTGAAATATTTTTACAAACTTTAAAAAGGTGTCTCTTTTAATTGATCTTATTTAAATTGGGTATTTTACTAAAATAAAAACTATCACAAATTTACAAGAATGTATCCTAGAGTATGTCAGATAGGCATTTTGTGACTTCACTTTGTAATACTGATTCTTAGCTTCTGACATGGGCCAGACCTAACTGTATTAGCACAAGTTAATCTAAAAACTCAGCATTTGTACCATAAAGAGAGAAGAGGGCTTGAAAAATACTGAACCTACTCATGACTTTCCTGTTTCTACTTTTAGAGCAGATGACCTTTCTCAGGCGCAGGTTCTGAAGAAAACATTCACATGACTTTGGGGCCTCTAAAAAAGATTAGGAACTTTAACCCTTGAGTTTGATATGATGGATGGCTACATATTTCTTTATTTTATGGCCATGAGATGATAAAAATCATGTTATTCTGACAATTTGTGGTAAAACTCTAAAGAAAGGTCTTTTCTTAAAATACTGAAAAAAACCTTATTCTGGTATTAGGTTACTGGTTCATGAAATAATATTTAAGTAGAAATAATCATTTCTAGCAGGAAGTTAGGATATTTATGAGCGTATGTGTGTGTGTATGTGTACATCCTTCCTTGTTAAAACTGTTGCAACTTTTAAAAGAGAATGATAATGTAGCATTTCACATATAAACTTTAATAGCATGAAAGAACATTGTGAAATTGCAATGGTATATTTCCCAATATTGAAATGGTAGTAGCTACCAAGCCCAATTCAAAAGTTATTTTTCTTCATAGTTTTCCAGATACACTCAGATATGTTTTATCTCTTTTTAAGTATTCTCATTCTTTTTATTAGAACATTTTATTATATTGTCTTTGAACATTATTTGAATTTACATAACTCTGCTAAAATTTTTTTCTACCATGATTCATTCTTCAATGTTTATGATAGTCAAAGTATTAAATAACAATACAATATTTACACAATTATAGAGAGAAAAAGACTATGCTATGAGGAACATGTAAAGAGACATCTGTGAATAAAAACACATGAGAAAGTTTCTGTTTCTTGGCATGTTGACCATACGGCACCTATAGGAGAAAATACTCTTATCATTGAAGTTACTAAGGTGGCTGGCATAGCCTGTGATTTTCTTTTAAGTATCATTCATGTATATTAGGTCCAAGCACCAAGAGTCCATAGTTGAAAGAATGTAGATTTTGCTTGCCTTTCAAAACATAGAATTAATTCTTTATAGCTAACCCTCCAATTATCATTACTGAAGTTCCAGCAGTGTTCTTGTTTTGGTCGATGCTGTTGAGTCAACCTTTCTTTATCTTTCATGATCCTCATGATCTCTGTTGTGCTCAAGCCTATTGTGGTAGTCACTGTGTCATTCTTTGAGGTTCTTCCTCTATACACTGAGCTTCTACCATTCTCAGTATGATGAATCCCTTCGGGGACTTGTTTATACTGAAAATATGTCCAAAGTGTGAGGTGAAGTTGATTGACTGTGGACTGCCAACAGAACAAGACAGATATGCATGTTCTTTTGGTAGTTCACAGTATACTCAATACTCCTCACCAACAATTTACAATGTCGTTGTTGTTGTGTGCTGTCGATTGCTTGTGACTCATAGTGACCCTATGTACAAGAGCCCTAAACCCTGCTCGATCCTGTGCCAACCTCACCATATCC
>NW_006399817.1:13869535-13870656 GCF_000299155.1 Elephantulus edwardii
GCCCCCCATTTGTTCTTTTCTTTGAAAAGTAAAAGAAAAATTCTCTCATTGTTATACAATCCCTCCTCCCAAATCCACTCTGTTATGCTGCCTTCATTCTAGACTCCAGTCATAACAATAAAACCTAATCATATACCCCTTTTAAACAGTTCTCTCCTCACCTGTTCCAATACAGTATACATTATTTTTTTCCTCTTTCTCAGTGAAGGGGAATTTTTTATGACCTGCTCAATTTCTTCTTTTGTGGTGGGTCTATTGAAGTGTTCTACATCTGTCTGTGTCAATTTGGTTAGGGCATGAGGTTCAAGAAAATTGTCCATTTCCTCTAAATTTTCAAATTTATTAGAGTATAGCTTTTCATATGGTAATATAAGTTTAATTTCCTCTGGTTCTATTCAAATATCACCTCTATCATTCCTTAATTCAGTTATTTGTATCTTCTCCTTTTTGTGCTGTTGTTAAGTTTGCCAGTAGTTTATCAATTTTATTGACCCTTTGGAAAAACCAACTCCTGGTTTTGTTGATGGTTTCAATTGTTTTTGTTTTTATCTCATTGATTTCAACACTTATCCTTAAAATTTCCTTTCTTTTAGAGCCTATGGGGTTAGATTATTGTTTTTCTATGATGAAGGTTTTGAGTTAGATCATAAATTTTGTTTCATTCTTCATTTATAATATTGCCTATTGCTATGAACTGTTAACTGAGGGCTGTATTAGTTGCAACCCAGAAGTTTTGGTATGTTGCATTTTCATTATCATTTGTTTCATGGAACTTTTTTATTTAATTCTTTATTTGTTCTAAAACCCAATTGTGTTCTGGTAGAGTATTATTAACTTCTGTATTATGGTTTTATAAGGTTTATCTTCTTATGGTTAATTTCTAGTTTTATGTCCTTGTGGTCTGAGAAAGTACTTTGTATTATTTCACTGTTTGTTTGGTTTTGAGGTTTTTTTTTTATCTGTTGAGTTTTGTTTTGTTTTCTTACATGCAATTAATCCTGGAAAATATGCCATGTGCACTTGAGAAGAAAGTGAATTGAATTTTAGTTGGGTGCAGTACTTGCAATACATCTACAATGTTGAATTGACTGTGTAATTTAGATTTCTGCATCTTTGTTAAG
>NW_006399817.1:13870756-13873097 GCF_000299155.1 Elephantulus edwardii
CTCTGGAGACTAAGGTGTATCTGATACAGGCCATGGTCTTTGCTATCACTTGTTATGCATCAGAGAGTTGGACAATGACTAAGGAGGATAGGAGGAGAATTGATGCCTTTGGGCTGTGGTGCTGGAGAAGAGTATTGAGAATACCATGGACTGCTAGGAAAATAAACAGATTCATCCTGGAAAGGGTTAAACTGGGCTGCTCCTTGGAGGCAAGGATTCTGAGGCTTAGTCTAACATACTTAGGACATGTTGTGAGGAGGGACCGGTCCTTGTAGAGGGACATCATGCTTGGTAGGGTGGAGGGACAGTGCAGGAGGGGAAGGCTCTCTATGAGGTGGATTGATTCAGTGACTAGGGTAATTGGGATGGGAGTGTCAGAGACAGCGCGATTGGCACAGAACAGAGCAGAGTTTTAGGGCTACTAACATAGCGCAAGTGACTGGAAGGCACATAACAAAAACAACAACGACAACTATATCCTGTGGCTAGTATAATAAAAAAGCCTATTAAAATTATGGGATAATTTTAACCATATTTTTAAATGCTATTTTTTGTCTTATGTTTAGTGCATTCTTTCCCAAATGATTCTCAATATTATTATTTACCAACTTGTTTTGTAGTGAGGGGTTTTTTATTAAAAAAAACAAACGCAACACCATATTATTTCAACTGTTGCTGGATTATTTATGATATAATTTACCTTTGCATAGAAGCATACGTTGTCAATTATTGTAGTTATTATGTGTAATTGAGTTGCCTGCTACTCATATCAACCCTATGTGCAATAGTTATGAACCCTATTGTACCCTGAGCAAGTATTACTGATGCCAACCCTTCTAATCTTATTGCCCCCATTACTCTCTTGATCCATCCCAACCTGGGTCTTCCTCTCCTGCACTGACCTTCTACCCTTTAGAGCTTAGGGTAAAATGCACATCCTCTGAAGAATTAAGCAAAAATATTAGAGTGAATGAATAAAGAAAGGGTTATAAAAAAGAAGAGGAATAGATAGTGTCACAAAAAAGCACATATAAAACATTAAGATAGCTTACATGATGCCTTAAGAATTTTTGAGAATAGAGATGTTTTGATTTACTTACTTGGCATATATTGACCTTGAATCTATCACTCCTGAATTTCAAAACCATCTCAGGAACATATTTGAGGCCTTGAACACTAATGAGTGAAGACCAGATAAACTGTGGGAGATATCAAGAATAGCATCCAGAAAGAATGCAAAAGGTCATTACAAAGACAGAGGAAAAAGAAAATACCAAGAGTAATGTCAGAAGAAACTTTGAATATTGCCCTAGAGCTCTGAGAAGCCACAGCAAAGGGAAGAAATCAAGATGTTAAGGAGTTGAAAAGAAGATTCCATGGGGCAGTGCAGGAAGACAAAGTAGAAATGTGCTAAGAGCAGGAGTCAGAAAATAAAAGGGGCTAAACTTGCTCAGCATTTCTTAAACTCAAGGAACTGAAGAACAAATTCAAGCCTTGACTTGAAATACTTAAGGATGCTTTGGGCAGAATATTAAATGATCCAGGAAGTATTAAAAGAAGATGGAAAGAGTCATTGTACCAAAAGGAATTGGGAAACCCAGAAGAACTTCATGAAACAATGTATGACCATGAGCCTGTGGTGATGACAGAAGTTCAAGTTGCTCTGAAAGAATTGGCAAAGAACAAGGCCCCAGGAATTGATGGCATACCAATAGACATATTTCAGCCAAGAAAACTGGAGGACAACCACATGGCCAACTGACTGGAAGAAATCTATATTTGTTCCCATTCCAGTGAAAGGTGACACAAAAGAGTAAGGAAATCATCAAACAATATCATTGCTATTACATGCAAGCAAGATTCTGCTGATGATTCTCAAAAATCAACTGGACCAGAACATCAACAGAGTACTACATGACGTGCTGATTTGGTTTAGAAAAGGCTATGTGATGCACAGGAGAGGAACGCCCTCTATGAGGTGGATTGACTCAGTGACTGGGATAATTGGGATGTTAGTGTCAGAGACAGTGCGATTGGCACAGGACAGAGTGGAGTTTAGGGCTGTTGTACATAGGGTCACTATGAGTTGCAGGCGACTCGACGGCACATAACAACAACAACAACAACAACATGTGATGCTAGGGATATTATAGCTACCATCAAATGAATCTTGGCTGAAAGCAGAGCGTTACAAAGGAAAATCTGTGTTTTATTGACTGGAAAGGCATTTGACTTTGTGGATCACAACAAACTGTGGATGACTCTGAGAAGAATGTAAATTCCAGAACACATATGGATTGTGATTATGCTTATGCAAAGCCTATACTTGGACCAAGAGGCC
>NW_006399817.1:13873747-13875035 GCF_000299155.1 Elephantulus edwardii
ACTGCTCCTTGGAGTCAAGGATTCTGAAGCTTTGCCTGACATACTTCAAACATTTTGCAAGGTGGGACCAGACCTTCTAGAGGGACATCATGCTTGAATGGGTGGAGCAACAACACAAGAGAGGAAGACACTCGATGAGATGGATTGAGTCAGTGACTGGGGTAAGGCGAGTAAGGCGTGCCAGAGACAATAAGATTGGCACAGGATAGAACAAGCTTTAGAGAGTGTTGTACATAGTGTCACTGTGAGTTACAGCTGACTTGACTGTAATAAGAACAACAACGTATTTTTTTTTAGTTCTTCTCTCCTGTGCACCTGACATTGTTCTAGGTGCAAATGATGCAAAGCTAGAAAGTCTTTAAGTTCAAATTTTGGTTGAAAAAAAGGCAAATGCAAAATTAATAACAATAATGTCAGAAACAAAAATTTACAAAATAAAACAATTAAAAGAATAGAGAATGATATTATATGATTGATGTATGTAAAGTAGGTTTAGATGAATGGACAAGAAAAAAATTTTCATCACTGCCACTGAAAACCCTCTAACAGGCTCGCATTTCTCTGTTCTGCTTCAGATACCAACTGCCAAAACTATGAGGCCATTGGCTATGTCAATAAAGTACTCAAAATCAAAGCAGTGATGGGAAATCTGAGGCTGAATGGATCCCATAATTTGAACTCCTAGAATATATGCAACAAGGGAGCTCTGGTGGCCTACTGGCAAGAAGCTTCACTGCAATCCCAGAGGTGGATGGTTGGAATCCACCAGATACTCTGCTGGAAAAGGAGGCACAATCTCCTCCTGTACCAGTCAGATCCGATTTGACAATACACACACACACACACACAAAAGAATAAAATAATTCAAAAAAACCGAATATATGCATAGTATTGTCTCCCATCTAAGTGCTGGTCAAAAAAAAAGGAATAACTCAATAGGCATAAATGTAGCTCTTATATATTTGTACTCTATTTAATTAATCTCTTACCTGTTTTATACTAACATCACACTCTCTTAAGCTACATATTTTATAATCTGTTATATTATTTAGTACTGTTGTTGTTGTTAAGAGCCATCGAGTCATAGATAACTCATAGCAACCCTAAGAACAAAAACCTTGAAGACTTGTCTAACTTTCATCGTTTCTCCAAGATCATAGCGTTTCCAGAGGTAAGCTGTTTTGGAAGTGGATTCCACTCCTACTTACAAATATTTAGGATTAAGACTCTAAATATTGTGATTAATTTTTCATGTTAACATTAAAGTATTACAGGTGTAACATTTCTG
>NW_006399817.1:13876978-13878138 GCF_000299155.1 Elephantulus edwardii
GGGCAGGGAGAAAAGTGCAGTATTGAATGAATGGAAATCCAAAATCTCTGTTAGTGTTTATTAAAATTAATTTAAAAAAGAAAGGTGAATAGTAGTTAAGTGAAACAGGGTTTTCAAGAACAGAAAAAATTAAGGATAAAAGACTCTGTCTACCTATTATTTGCTTATGGTTTATGACCAGTATCTGATGGCAGTTGTTGCTGGGATTTTCCGAGAGATGCTACAAAGAGACATACCTGTTTTTTTGCATTCCCTTCTTCTTTCTTCACTTCATGTTATTACTGAAATAGATCAAATTTCAGTGTCTGTTTTGTGTTTCAAAAAACGTGATTTGTCGCTTCCTTTTTATTCAAAGTTTTAGTAAAACTTTAACTTATGTAGTTCCTTAATGGTATCTGTAAAATTCTATTAAGAATTTTATTTCAACTAATGGGAATTAAAGGTAATTAATATAGTTTGAATTATAAAGAGAGCTTATTCACTTTTACCATCTGGTCTGTGTAATCATCCATAACTTTTTAAAGTATTATGTTATTTTTTATGTTAATAACTTCTTCTATTTACACACATTTTGAAGGAGTTTTGAAATCAGTAACTATGACATATAATTGATATGATCATATGACAACATTAAAATGTCATGTTTTGAATGTTCCCATTAAAATTCAATTTAGGTCTTGAAAAATTCAATTGAATTGATTAAATTGATGAATTGGCTTGATAAACAAATATGGTTAGCAGATGGCTTTGACACATAGTAAATGCTCAATACATGGTGGAAATTAGAAATAATTGTGAAAGGGAAATTATACTTCATTACCCCTAGATATGTGATTGTTTATAATAAAGTGTAGTTTGTAATTGGAGTCCTGAATTTTCACAAAGTTTGTCAATATCTGAAACAAAATATCTTATTAGTAAGTTATATTGTTTTAGTTGTTTTGTTATATATGGTATCAAGTTGCCTATGACCCGTAATGATCAAATGAATAGTAGTTCTGAACCCTATTCTGTCTTGAAACAATCTTAACTTCAGTGTGTTAGACTGAATTTCAAAGTCCTTACCTCCAAGGAACAACTCAACTTCACCCTATCCAGGACATATCTGTTTGTTGTCTTGGCAGTCCATGGTATAGTCAAAATTACTTTCTAGCACCATA
>NW_006399817.1:13878538-13886768 GCF_000299155.1 Elephantulus edwardii
TCAGTCCTCCTCAGTTTTGACAAGCAAGGTTCTGTCATTTGCATAACATAAGTTGTTGATGAGTCTTCCTCTAATCCTAATGCTACATTTTTCATGAATCCAGCCTCCTAAATGATCTGTTCTACATAGAGTTTTAAAAGATACAGAAAAAGGACACATCTCTGACACACTCTTTTTTTTTTATTTTAAAACATGTAGTATTCCCTTGCTCTATTAAAACAACAATTAAGTGTAGATTTCACATAAACACATTGAAGTATTCTGGAATTTTCATTCTTCTCAATGTTAACCACAATTTGTTGTGATCCACATAGTCAAATGCCTTTGAATAGTCAATAAAATACAAATAGATACTCTTCTAGAACTCTCTCAGCCAAGATCCATCTGTTCTTCTCAGTTATAATGCTCATGCCATAGCCTCTTCTAATACAGCTTTTATTTCTGGCAATATACTGTCCTAGTAATTCTTGGCTAATCTTAAGCAGATTTTGGTTCCATGTGATATTGTTCAATAATTTCCATACCTTTTCGGATCACCTTTTTATGAATATGGATGTCTTACAGTCAGTTGGCCAGGTAAACATCCTCTAGATTTCTTGGCACAGCCTGGTGAGTACTTAAAATGCTCTGTTTGTTGAAATATCTCAATTACTATTCCATCAGTTCCCGAGGCCTTATTTTTCCCAACTCATTCAGAGCAGCTTGAACCTCCTTCATTATCATAGTTTCTGGATCATATGGTATTTCATGAATTGCTCTATATTGGCCTATTCTTTTTCATACCATGATTCTGCACAGAACATAACAAGAATTTGTTAGTAAAAATAGAAAACTATATGAAATCACTATCTTTTACTCCTGCTTAGATAAGATTTCTCCTATTTGGGAAGGAATTCTAGTGATTTATCTTAACATATGCTCAACATTGTTGGATGTGCTGTTGCATTGATTGTAACTCATAAAGACCTAATTAAAATAGCTCGGAACCTCACCCTATTGTAAGCCAACCTCACCATCTCTGACCCCATTGCTATATCTAATCTAGAGTCTTCTTCTTCTGTGTTGACTCTCTACATTTCCAAGCATGATATCCTTCTCTAAGGACTGGTCCCTGCTGGCAACGTGCCCAAAATATGTGAGACAGAGCTTCAAAATCCTTGCCTCAAAGAAGCAACCTTTGTTTTCCCTTCTCCAGGATAGATATGTTTGTTATCTTGGCAGTGCATAGTGTGTTTAATGTTCTCCTCCAGACCACAACTCAAAGGCATAAATTCTTCTGTCATATTTAGTAATTATTCAGTTTTCAGATGAATAATAAGTAATTGCAAAGACTATGGCCTGGAATAGGTATTTATCTCTAGACTGATCTCATTGCTCTTCAAAACTCTGGAAAGATGCTTGACAGCAGATTTTCAAAATACAATTTCCCTTTGAGATCTCTTGACTACTAGTGCCAAGAGTGTTGAGTGTGGATCCAAGCAAGCAGAAATCATTAACAACTCAAGCCTTGCTACATAAATCATGATACTAATCGGCCAGTACTAAGGATCTTTGTTTCTTGATGTTGAAGTTCAATTCATATTGAAGGCTACATTTTTTTTTTTTTACCTTCTGCAGCAAATGCTTCAATCCCCACTCTGTTTCGGGGAGCAAGCTTGTGTCATCTGCATAACACAGGTTGTTGATGAAGCTTCCTCCAATCCTGATTGTTTTCTTCTTCATAAAGGCCAGTCTCTTGAATAATCTGTTCCACATACTGATTGAAAATGTATAGAGAAAGGACACAGACATTTTGTTGTTGTTGCTGTGTATCATCGAATTGGATCTGACCGGCACAGGAGGAGATTACTCTTCTTTCTCCAGAGAAACATCTGGTGGACTTGATTGCAGTGCAGCTTCTTGCCACTAGATCTCCAGAACTCCCTGAGGACATAGCCTTTCTGTGATCCTTTTCTTTATTTTTTTAGCCATGCCATGTTCCTTTGCTCTTTTCAAACAACAGTTTCCTAGTCTTGGTATAGGTTTTGTGTGAGCACAATCAGGTGTTCTGGGATTTCCATTCTACTCAGCATTAGCCACAATTTGTTGTGATTCACACAGTCAAATGCCTTGGCATAGTCACTAAGACACAGATAGACATTTTTATGGTACTCTACTTTCACCAAGAGCCACCTAACATCAGCAGTGATATCCCTAGGGCCATAGCATTTTTCAAACCTGGCTTGTATTTCTGGCAGTTCTCTGTTGATGTGCTGTCTAGTCATTTCTGGATAATCTTAACCAAGATGGTAGCATGATATTAGTGATATTATTCAACACTTTAGATTTTAGTGTTAAATATGAATTGAAGCTCAACATCAAGAAAACAAAGATTTTCACCACTAGGCCAAATGGCAGCATCATGTTAGATGATAAAGAAATTAATATTGATAACTTTAATTTGTTTGACTCCACAATCAACACACTTGGTACCAGCAACCAGGAAATCAAAAGACAGACTACATTGGGAAAGTCTGCTGTCAAGGATCTCTCCATAATACTAAAGAGCAACAATGTCAGTCTGGAGACTAAGGTGGGCCTGATCCAGGCCATGGTCTTCACAATTATGTGGTAGGCATAAGAAAGCTGGACAGTAACTAGGGATGCTACAAGGATAATTGATGCCTTTGAGCTATGGTGCTGGATGAGAGTATTGAGTATACCATGGACTGCTAGAAGAACAAACAGTTTCAACCTGGAGAGGATGAAACCAGGCTGCTTCTCTGAGGCAAGGATTCTGAAGCTCTGTGTGACATATTTGGGGAATGTTGCAAGGAGGGTTTAGTCCTTGGAGAGGGATATCATTCTTGGAGGGTGAGGGACCATGCAAGAGAGACAGACCCTCAATAAGATGGATTGACTCAGTAACTGGGGTAAGGGAAGTAAATGTGTCAGAGGCAATAAGCTTGGCTCATGATAAAGCAGAGTTCAGAGCTGTTGTACATACAGTCACTATGAGTCTCAAGTGACTCAATGGCACATAACAAAAACAACAACAGTGTGATTTTAATGATATAGTTCAATAATTTCCACATTCTGTTTGATCACCATTTGGGAAATGGGAAAAAAAAGTGTAGATTTCTTCTACTCTGTTGGTCAGGGAGGTATTCTCCAGATTTCTTGGCAAAGCCTGGTGAGCACAACCAGGGCTGCATCTGTTTGTTGAAATATCTCAATTGGTATTCCGTCGATTCCTGGGCTTTATTTCTTGCCAGTTTCTTCAAAGTAGCTTGAACTTTGTTCTTTATTATCATTAGTTCTCAATCATATGCTACTATAATGAGTATTTGAAATTGCGTTTCTTTGGTCATTTTTTTAATCAATATATGTCAATTCTCATTTCTTCACCTATATGTTCCTCTTAAATCCTTCCTTGTTTTCTTCCTTCTTTTTTTTATAATTTTACCTAATGAGGAATAGATGGTGATAACATTATTAATACCTTATCTCAGTATTTGATCTATAAATACAATTTGCCCTAAGTGGCTAAATTGTAATTTGGAATCTGTATTTGATGACTTATTAACTGATTTTAAACAATTTGATGTTTAAACATCAAAGCAAATGGACTATTTATGACAAGCCAAGGCAAATATTTCTCACTTTCTTTTCCCCTTGTCCTCTACTTACATAGATCCCCTGAAAATTTGCCATTTCTCTTGTTAATTCTATTGATTTTTTCTGTTTCACATGAAAACAGTATATTTTATACACAGTATTGTTCACAGTCTACAAGGTTTTCATCACTTAGATAAAAACAATCTACTTGATGCACAGCTGGTTTCCAGTATGATCTAATTGCTTTTGTAATAAGTCTCAGACACCTAATGCCAAGAACATTTTGAGCTTTTTCACATAAGTAAATTAAATTATTTGCAGATGAACTTGTGTTATAATGTGTCTAAAAAGAATTTCTTCTCATTTATTGAGAGAGCTACCATAAAATTCAATTTAAATTCTACTGTAATTGCTAGATAATTCCTATTGTGTAGCTTATTTCTTAATTTTTCAGATGTCATTCAACCATAATTTTGTTGATGTTTTAAATGTTCCTACCAAATTTTATGTCTTTTATTTTAGTAGTTAATTTTCTTTTACATTCCAACATAAATAATCAAAATTTGTACTCAGACTGCTTAACTGAACTGTATCTTCCTATAGATTGATTCATATATACTATGTAATTTAAAGCCTGCACTAGCATTTCTGAAAATTGACAGAATGGTATAATTTCAATTGAATATTTCATTTTCAAGGTTCAGATTTTTGTTATCTTTCTTTGTTGTTGTTTTCCATTAAGTCAATACTGACTTGTAGCTGACCTTCCAGTGGGTTTTGAGAGGCAGTAAGTCTCACAGGAGGAGACTGCCCATCTTTCTCTTATGGAGCAGCAGGTGAACTCAAACTGTGTGCCTTGGGGTTGGCAGTGGAACTTCCTAACACTAGGTTACCAAGGTTTATATTATAAATTTAAACATCCATTCTTATGCCATATTTTTAATTAATATTTGCATAGTTTTACAAAAGAATGTAATTCATTTTAAGTTTAATCTTCTAATTTTGTTAAGTTAATTAAGTTGTTAATTTAGTTAAGGTAAAAATAAATTATATGTAGGTAAAAAAAGAACCAACAGAACCAAGTAATAGCCCCACAAAAACCTTAATATATCTTGCAGCTTATTTCATTTTAGAAATTGACATCTGTGGTAAACATAATCATGTGCATTGCATCAATTACTTTTTTTCATATTTTAAATTTTCAAAATTTTATATTGATTTGCAAACAATACTTATGTATATTATATTTCATACATATACATTGTACTTCACACTGTACTTTATTCATATTCCATTTCATATAATTTTTTATATACATTGTGTTTTATAAAGTGCATCATCATTGATCTGTCTGCCACTAGCCCATTTTGCTTTGTATGCATTGTATCTTTCCCATTTCTTCTCCCCTCCCCTCCTCCCACCAAACTCAACTATTCCAGTGTTTTCTCCTTCCTTATTTTCCACCCTCTTACGTTCCTCCTCCTCAGCTTGCAGACTTTTGTACACTTCCTTCTTACTATTTGCCTTTTACTTTTACATAATAGTCTTATGCAGTATTTGTCCTTACAAAGTTTTGTTCGCTCAGTATAATGCTGTCTTGGTTCTCTTAAGTTGTATAGCATTTTACAAAGTTATTGCTCCTTATTACTGCATGATATATTGTGTGAATGCACCACAGTTTCTCAAGCCATTCATTTATTGATGGGGATTTTAGCTGTTTTCATTTTATTGCTATTGTGAACAATGCTTATATGAACATTGTTGTTGTTGATTTCCATCAAGTCAAGCACAACTCATAGTGACCCCATGAATAAAAGACCTGAAACCTTTCAATAACTATTGTTTTTCAAAGTTCATAGAGTTTCCAGAGCCATGTTGTTGGAAGTGGGTGCCATTCTTTCTTCCAAGATGAACATAAGAATACAAATTTCCTTTTGTGCCTCAATTCTATTTTCCTAGGGATATATTTCTAGCAGCGGAATACTTGGGTCATATGGGATCTCTTTGTTCATACTTTCATGGAAATACCAAATTTCCTTCCTGAATGGCTACACCATTCTACAACCCCACCTGCAATGTATGAGAGTTCCTGTCTCTCCATATCCTCTCTAACATTTATTGTTTGCCTACCTGCTAAATATTGCTACTGCCACTGGAGTGAAATAGTATCTCATTGTTGTTTGATTTTCATCTCTCTGATTGCCAGTGATTTTGAGCATTTTTTCAGGTGTTTATTGGCTATTCAAATGTTTTCTTTTTTGAAGAGTCTTTCCATGTCTTTTGCCATTTTCATTATTGAGTTATCAGTCATTTTTTTTAATGAAGGCCCTCTAGTATTTGGGAAACTTTTGTTTTTCAAGACTTGTCTTAGATGTTATTTTCAAAGGGTTTTTTTCTGTCCAGATTGTAGGTTTTATTTTCATCCTCTTGGGAAAAATATTTGATGCACACTGTGAAGGAATTTTTAGGATGCCTCATTCATCCTTTTATTCTTTTATTCTTGCCTTGTTATACATTTCTGACTATATTTGCAAGCCTATTTATACCATACAAATCCTGACCAGTAGAATCCAAGAGTATATTTAAAAAAATAATAATTCATCATGACCAAATTACATCCATAACAGGTATACGAGGATGGTTCAACATAAGAAAAAAACAATCAATATAATTCATCATACTAACAAATCAAAGAACAAGAACCAGATGATCCTAACAATTGACAGGAAAATGCCTTTGATGACATTCAACACCCCTTCCTGATTAAAACACTCAGTAAAATAGGAATTTTTCTCAACATAGTGAAGAGTATATACACAAAACTAAGAGTCAACATCATTTTCAATGGAGAAAGACTAAAAGTATCATTCTTGTAAACAGGGACCATACAGGGATACCCACTTTTACCACTCTTATTCAATATTGTATTGGAAGTACTTGCTAGAACAATATGACAAGAGAAGATAATAAAAGGCATCTAGATTGACAACGAAGTGGTAAAACTATTGCTATATGCAGATGATATGATAGTGTACACAGGAAACCACAAAGAACTAACAGCAACAACAAAATCTGTGAGAACTAGTCAACCAATTTATTAGAGTGGTAAGATATAAAATCAGTATGCAAAAATCAGTAAGATTGCTCTACTGTAGCAAAGAAAATGTAGAAAAGGGAAAAAAGAAAGCAACATCATTTATTATTGCCAACCAAAAATTGAAAGACTTGTGAATAAACCTAATTAGATACACTAAAGACATTTATAATGAAAACTATAAAACACTACTACAAGAAGCAATAAGAGATCTAATTAAATGGATAAAATATCCCTGTTCATGGATAGGAAAACTCAACATAGTGAAACGGCAATCTTACCAAAATCAATCTAAATTTGTAGGTTGATTCCAATATAGATACCGAACTCATTTTTCAAAGAGATAGAAATAAAATTGGTAAATTTATTTTGAAAGCAAAGAGACTTAGAAAAACAGCAAAGCTCTTCTGAAAAATAAAAGTGGGAGGCATAACAATGCCTGAATTCAACTCCTACTACACAGCATCAAACCCCAGATAAAGGAAGAAAACAGATGTCAGGAGAAGAGACTACAATCAGGTGAGAGACTCACTCCCAGAGCCAGCACTTTCAGACGCTATAGAGAGAAGAGCTTGCAACTTCCATGGAGAAAGGCTTCACCATTTGGAGATCTATGCTACCTCAAGACCATGCCAGGAACCAAACAGGCAATAGAGTTTTGTAGCCTGGCTTGCAATCATATGAGAGACTCAGCTTATAAACCGTTGGCTTACTGACATGCTAATGAGGGACCTTCCTTCAAAGCCCCCTAGACAAAAACTCATTAAGTTGGATTACTTATGAATGCATCACTCCAAAGACAAGAAAGTACAATAGACTTTAGGAGAGGGAGCTCCAATAAGGCAAAATTTCAACAGGATTGTACTATCTACAGACAAGAGAGAACCTCAAAGACTTTAGGAGAGGCAAACTTTTCCACAGGACCAGAAAGGATTTCCAGAAGAGTGAGTTGTCCACCTCCATAGACTTAACGTTTAAATATGGCAATTAATTAGCATCATATAGATAAAAGAATTATCAGCAACCTATGCAGGCAAAATAGAAACAGATAAACACATAACAAAAAAAAAACTTAATATATCAAGAATGCAACAAGAAGCTTCAAATACTATGAAACAAAAACTAAATTAAGCCCAAGCTAATATTAGATGGATCTTGGCAGAAATAAGAGTACCAGAGGAATGTGTATCTGTGCTTCAATGACTACACAAAGGCCTTTGACTGTGTGGATCACAACAAGCTATGGCTAACTCTGAGAAGAATAGGAATCCCAGAACATTTGATGTGGTTATGCAAAACCTATACTTGGACCAAGAGGCAATTGTCAGAACAGAGCAAGGAGACACTACATGGTTCAAACTCAAGAAGGGGTTCTGCCAGAGATGTATTCTGTCTCCATACCTTTTCAATATGTATGTAGAACAGATCATCCAAGATACCAAATCAGGATTGGTGGAAGAGTAATCATCAACCTGCATTATGCAGATGACACAACCTTCTTGCTGAAACTGAGGAGGACTTGAAGCACTTGTTGCAAAA
>NW_006399817.1:13887538-13888882 GCF_000299155.1 Elephantulus edwardii
GCTCCTTGGGGTTAAAGATTCTGAATCTTCATCTGAAATATTTGGGCATGTTGAAGGAGGTACCGGACCTTGGAGAGGAACATCATGTTTGGGAGAGTGAAGGAACAGTGCAGGAGAGGAAGACCCTCAATGAGATGGATCGATTCTGTGTTTGGGGTGGTGGGAGTGAATGTGTAGGAGATGGTGAGGTTGTCACAGGATAGAGCAGCATTTAGGGTTCTTGTACATAGGGTCACTATGAGTTCCAAGCAACTCGATGACACATAGCAAGAACAACAGCAACAAAAACAAAAACACACACACAAAAAAAAACAGGGCATACTGCAGACCAAGTTAATTCCCCAGAGTCAGGGAGAAAAAAATATATATTGATGTGGGATCATACAAACAGAAGAAAGTATAAATAATAGAATTAAAAATGGAAATCATAAATAAAGTTAATACCCCAGAGAGAGGTAATAGAAGAAATTCGTTGATGTGGGATTATAGGAACAGTTACAGAAGAATGTGCAAATGATGGAAGACAGAATAAAAGCTATAAAGAAAATTAGTACATCAGAGACAAAGAATTAGAAGAAATATATTGACATAGGAGAACTTGAACATCTATGAAAGAGCGTGCAAAAGATAAAAAAATTGAAATTATAGGTCAAGAGGTAGAAGAACTTTTAAAAAAATCATCACAAAACAAAAAATATACAGCCAATAGAGAACTTGAAATAAAAGAAATGTATTAAAATGCAATCCAGAATATTAAGACCAAAATGGCAGAAGTGTCTAACCTTCTGCATGAACCAAATGTAGAACAGAAGAGAAGGAACAGAGAGTTAGTGAGGTGGAAGACAAGAACATCAATGAGAACATACTAAGAGAAAAATTAGAGATAAGATAGAAAGGAAATGAAAAAAAAGAAAAAGAAAAAACCCCAAACCAAAACACATTAGAATCATGTGGGATGATATCAAAAGGAACAACAAATGTATGATTGGAATTTCTGAACACTAGTAGGATAAAGAAAGCACTGGTAAGTTGTGGAAGAGATACTAGAAGAAAATTTCCCAGGTATTCTAGAGGGAACTATAAAAGATATGGAGGTTTGGAAATCATCAGGACAGTGGATGTTTTCTGTTTATTCTCCAGTGAAAAATAAGCCTAATGTTTCAGGTAACTTAGGAATAATACTTTCAAAATATATCCCAAAACTTATTTCTAAAACTAAGACCATGCCAAGTGAAACAGTTAATAGCAAACTTGGGTACAGTTAAGAGTCTCAACAATGTATCTGAGTATTCTGGCAGGATTTTGTAATCTGGCCATTGAGGTTGTGGGATCTTTATTTTTAAG
>NW_006399817.1:13888982-13894346 GCF_000299155.1 Elephantulus edwardii
CTCTTGTTTCTTCCTCTATTTATTCACACCCTCTAAGCCTTTTCTGGGCTAGAACCACCAATCTTTCTGTGCCAATTCTCAGTGGCTCTGAACCTCTCTCCTAATGTGGAAACAGTAGGTACCTGTAAAGAGAAGCTCTTAGGATTCCCTGTCTCTCTGCCACCTCTCTCTGTTTCAATTCAACTTCTTCATTCTCTGTGCTTATGTCATTTGTGTTAGATGCTGTTGAATTAACTCCCACTAATAGATCTAACTGGAAGCAGGAGCGGCAACCACTTCCAAAATTTCTTGCCTCTGGAAACTCTATGTACAAACAGTGTTCAGGCTGTTCATTCATAGGGTCGCTACGAGTTGTCTACGACTTGATGACATTAAACAACAACAACATTATGAGGAACAGAAAAATCCACATTCAAGAAGCTCAACAAATACCAAACAGACTAGACCCAAAAAGAAAAAGATTAAGACATATAATCAAATTCTCTGAAGTAAAGATAAGGACACAATACTAAAAGCAATGCAAGAAAAACAAAGAATCACCTACAAAAGAGAAATAATTAGATTAAGTTAAAACTATGTGACCAGGAAGACCAATGAGATTACATATACAGAAAGTTTAAAGAAAATGATTGCCAGCCAAGGATCCTGGACCCAGAAAGGAAAAGTTAGGTCATTTAAAGGAAATCAGGAATCTAAGGAATTTGTGAAAATAAGACCAACTCAACAATAACTTTTTTTTTGACAGATGTGTGTTTGTTTATTTTGAACCAACTTCTACTTGCAAAAGGGGGCTGGCTGAATAGCAGCTAACAACAGTAATCAGGTTGAGGAGAAAAACCAAGCTTGGATTCAAATCTATAACCCTTGTCCTTAAAATTACATTTGTATGATCTTACTTTTGCTGATGATGTATGTACAATGTATGGGACTTCATACCAAAAGGTTTGAAGTTCTTTTTTTTTATTTATTATTATTAAATTTTATTAGTTTCAATGAACATTCACAGGGATTCTGGGCTTTCACTCCTTCATTGCCGCACCATTCTCTCCACCCTCCTCCCCAGTTTGTTCTTCTTCCCCGCCATCCGAATGTCTGTTTTAATTGTCCAATTGCCACAGTGCTTGTCAAAGTCAGTTCTGATTAATCTCCTTTGTCGGTGTGTCCTTTGCCATTCCCTATCACTCCTCCCTGAGAGAGACTTCACCCTGATTCATAAGGAAAAGGGGATGGCGTATTCTCTTAGCTACTTCCTGCTGAAAAGGGACGCTGTGGGTTTCAGGGTGAAGATCTTCTCTCACTACTCTAAAGGGCCCCTTTGACAGTAGGAAATACATAGACTATTATGGACATTGATTTTGGAATTTAGATGCACTCTTATTGATTGTGCTTGGCCGTACATGTTCATATCCTTGAAGATGTATCATGGGGGTGTTGCAACCTAGAAGACACAAATTTGACTAACAAGTTATAAGTACATGAGTCAAAAATTATGGAAAAGTAAAAGAAAAGATTCTTTCATTGTTTTACAGACCCTTCCCTAGGTCCCCTCCACCATGTAGCCCTCGCTCTAGTCTCCTGTGATGACAGAAATACCTAGTCATATATCTCTTTTAAACAGTTTTCTCCCTCCTCTGTTTCAGTGCAGTATACATTATTGAACCCATCTTACTCAATCTCTCCCCAACCCCAAGGACAGTCCCATTCGACAACAGTGGCATCATGTAATATTTGTCCTTTTGTGACTGGGATATTTCACTCAGCATATTAATGGAAATCATTCACACAGAGATACCAAAAGAAAGTGAATGGACTATTGTAACCAGAAACAACATATAATAAACACAACAAAATGGAAACAATAAAACCTGGCCTATCAATAATCTAACTTATTGTGAATGGGCTAAATCCACCAATTAAGGTAAAAAGAGTAGCAGAATAGATCTCACACACACACACACACACACACACACACACACACACACACACCCCTAAAAACCCAAATGAAACAAAGCCCATCAAAATGTTGCCTAAAGAGACACATTTAAGAAATGAGGAGAAAGACTGAAAGTCAAAGACTGGGAAAATATATACTAAGCAAATGTCATCACACAAATGTCAAAAGTGGCAATACTAATCTCTGACAATATATACGTCAGGATGAAAACCAACCTAAAAGATAAAGGAAAGGCACTATATCATGATTAAAGCCACAATAGATCAAGAATATATAACCTTGGTCAGTATCTATGTACCAATTAATGGACTTTCAAAAAACATAAAGCAATGGTTAACATAATTGAAGAAAGAATAGACAGTACAACAATAGTGGTAGGAGATTTTAACACTACTCTCGCCAAAGGATAGATGAAATCAAATGGAACTTAACAAAGATACAGAAAATATAAGCTGTATAACCCACCAACTTGATCTTGTGGATGTATTCCATATGTTGAACCTACCTAAAAGTCAATTTACTTTCTTCTTAAGTGCACATGGCACACTCTCCAGAATTGATCATTATTAGGACACAAAGGAAGCCTCAATAAATTTAAAATAATTAATAATGCAAAGCATCTTTTCAGACTAGAACAACATAAAAATATACATTAATAACAAGAGGATAAAGCTTATAAAACTACCTAAATGGAAATGAAATATCATCCTGCTAGAACACGACTGTGTTATAGAAGAAATAAAAATGAAGTAAAATTGTTCCTTGATACAAATGAAAATGAAAATGCAACATACCAAAACCTCTGGAATGTAGCTAAGGCAGCCCTCAGGGGGCATCATGGTAGTATGCTAATTCATGAAAAAGAAAACAGAAGCAAAATTAATAATCTAACTAAATATCTCCATCGAGTGGAAAAACAACAATAATCTAACCCCATAGCCTCAGGAAGAAAGGAAAGTATAAAGACAAGACAAGAAACCAATGAGATAAAAAAATAGGAAAACAATTGAAAGCGTCAACAAGAAGCTGGTTCTTTAAAAGGGTCAATAAAATTGACAAACTATTGGCAAATTTAGCAAGAGAAAAAAATGAGAAGACACAAATAACTTGTTAAAGAAAATATAGAGGTTATATCATAATAGAACCAGATGAAATTAAATCAATAATATCAGAATATTACAAAAAAAGCTATACATACTCTGATGAATTTGAAATGTAGAGGAAATGGTCAAATTCCTTTAAACTCATACTGTACCCAGATTTACATGGACAGCTGTAGAAAATGTGAATAGACCAAACACAGTAGAAAAATGTGTTTATCATAAAAAAAAAAAAAACACACACACACACAAAAACGGCTTGGATCAGATATCTTCACAACAAACATTCAGAGAAACTGAATCACCAATTCTATTCAATTTAAAAAAATAAGAAAAAAAGAAACATTTCCAGAGTCATTATATAAAGCAAGCATAACCCTAATACCAAAATCAGGCAAAGATATTACTAAAAAAAGAAAACTACAGACCAGTTGCAAATATCCTAGTCATTATAATCCAACAACACATCACAAAAATAATGGGGCAAAACTGAACACCTATCTATCTCCAGAAAGCTGAGGAGGATCCACCTCTCGAATCACACACAAAAATAATCTAAGGGTGGATCAGAGACCTAGGAATAAAACTCAAAACCAAAACCATCATGAGACAAAATGGAACCAAACTTAGAAGTATTAATGATGTAAATAATCTTTGAAAAGATATCCAGAAATACACTATCAGTTATTTCAATGAACACAATCTAATGAAATATACAGCAGAAATATGAAGCGGTTAGAAATTATAGGACTGTGATCCCTCAAAGAAACACACAAATGGACTCTATTTATTTATCTGATTGTCCCTGAAACCACTTTCCAGTATGTTGCATTTTAGGGAAATGGGTTCCTACCAGAAAGGAATAGTCTAACTAGTCTAAGGAAATAACAATTCTAAAACATTTACTGAAGTTGAGTTGGCTGTGAGTCATAGCAATACTCCATCAGATATCAGAGGTTGTAATCAATACAATTCTTTTCTAAGCATCAGAAAGGTAGAGGGTCGACCAAAGAGAAGAAGACCCTCAACCAGGTGGATTGACATAGTGACTCCCTCAATGGCTCTAATGTGTCAGAAATGGCACAAGAAAGGAAAGGATTCAGATCTGTTGTTCATAGAGTCACTATGAGTCATACCAGATTTAATGGCACCTAACAACAACCACCACCACCACCAAAACAAGAGGAGACTGTCCATATTTGTCCTACAAAGCTACTGATGGATTCAAGCTCCAAGAGATATGTAGCTTTTGGGTCAGCAGTGCAACTCACTAACAACAGGTCAGCATTTACAGTTAAAAACTACAACAACAAAATTACTATTAAGTCAATTCTGACTCATGATGTCCTTGAGTCTTGAGGATGTTGTTGAGTAGCTGTAATCTCAATGGAAATGTGCCCTGACATTGCAACAAAAAGTACATAGTTGTTCACATAAATCCTTTGGGACATTTCTACTCTGTCTCATGGAGTTGCTTTGAGTTGGAGTTCACTCTGCAGCACTCAACAACAACATGAATCTTTATGGAAGAAAACAGGTCGTATTTTTTTTTCCATAGCACTACTGAGTGGATTCAGACCACCAATCCTTTAAGTACAGAGCTCTGGTGACTTAGTGGTAAGGAACTGTGCTGCCCACTCAGAGGCACAAGATTTTAATCCACCAGCTGCTCTGTGGGACAAAGACAGACAATATCTTCCCATGTGATTTACCTGCTGGCGGGCCATCTTTGAGTTGGTTCTAACTCAACAATACTTAACAGCAACTATTTTTTTAATTAATAGCTAAGCGATAAAAGTTATACAAGTGTTCAGGTCTTTTGTTCGTAGTGTCCCTATGAGTCATCTATAACTTGATGGCATTTAACAAAAACAACAAGAAGCACAAATATTGCCTACTCTTAGTGTCCAAGGGTTTTAGGGTTTTATTGATTGCAGAAAGGTACCATAGCCCACATTTTAATTTATCAGATGCAGATTTTAAAATTGTGGACACCCGAATAGACTATGCAGCAGCAAGGGCTTCTTCTGTATATATGCCAACAGAGCTTGTTAGTTTCCTCATCTTCTTTGGGGAAAATGTTCCACAGACAAGTAGAACAATCTCTTTCAAACTCTTCAGATTCCCTTTCTATCTTAACAAAGACACAAAAAATAGTGGAGGGACATTCGGCTTTCCTACTTTTGTGAAAAGAAGATAGAATCTGCCTTGCTACACTCTGCAACAATTGAATATGTTTGTGTTATAATTGTCTATCAGTGTTGTTGTTGTTGTTGTTATGTGCCGTCGAGTTGCCTGCGACTCATAGCG
>NW_006399817.1:13896026-13903643 GCF_000299155.1 Elephantulus edwardii
CTGCCCTTTGAAATCTATCAGTGTAGTTTGAAAAAATAGCCATTAAGACAGTCATAAACAGTCATAACACTGTGAGATCTTCACTGTCATTAACAGATGGTAATTATGTTTTTGAAAGAGTAATTGATTTTAAGAATACTGTTTCAGAGAACTCTATTGTTGTTGTTGTTTTTATCTGTTTGCCTGTTTTGTTTAAAAAAAAATACCTTGGATTTATCCATGCTCAGAATTAGAGAATTTTCAAATGAATGCTGATCTAGATGGTCCATATATAGATGCTAATATCCCCCTGTAAACTACAACAATGTATAGAAAATTGCTTTTTTATTAGTCAAAACTCAAAACTACAAGCATTGATTGTGTTGATTGATTTACTCTGAGGTTGCATTTCAATTTTTGTAGTTGTTGTTATATTTCTTCTAGTTGGACCTGGTTCATGGATGACCTCTCAGGTGGTTTTCAGATGCACTCCCTCACAAAGAGGGGAAGATTGGCTATCTTTCTCTTACACAGCATTGAGCAGATTTGAACCATGATCCTTCAGGTTTTCAACACTATTTCTTATCATTGAACCACCAGAGCACTGTAATTTTTGCAGTAACTTTTTACAAATATATACTTAAACTTTTAGATCTTTTACAATAAAGGGGATATGAGGATATTAATTTGATTTGGTTGAGATAAATAAACCATTGGTAACATGGCATGTTTTCTGTCCAGAATTTCCCATTATTCCATTTCCTTTAACCTCATTCAAAAGTGTAATTATCAGAAATATGTAAATGGAAGAAACTTGATAAAACCTTCACTCAAATTTTTCACTAGCACCATTCCCTTATTTACTGTAGGCATGTTTTCAGGAGGAGAAAATCTTGGAAAACGATATGCTTGGTAAAGTGAAAAAAAGGAAGACTCTCAAATGAAACAGATTGACACAGTGGCAACAGGCTTGAATAGAGCTGAGATTTGGAGGTTTGGTCATGATTATTTTTTTTAACATAAAGTTATTTTGAGTTAGAGCTGACTCAATGGCCTAACTACAGCAACATTGAAATTTGATCTTATTATCTAACTGCTTTAAATTATATTTGGATCAATACAGAAAACCAAAGTATCAGAAGAGAAATGGGGTCCTAGGATGACAGTAAAAATGGCTTCAATATATGAATATTTATGATTTTGAAGATTTGGGACCATTTAATTAAGTTTCCTTATCTTTGCCTTAAATTCTTGAAAAGACAACAGTATTAATTCAACCAAATAATCACTTCAGAATTTTAAAAGTCTATTGATTTTTTTTTCTCTTCTGAAATCTCTCCAATAAGACCTGTCCTCAAGGAATTCTATAAAAGAGCAAAAGATGTCTTTGCAGTCTTAGCTCTTTCACATACTTGGCGGTTTAATGACTCATTGAACTTATAAATGTTCCTCATTAAGCCTTTTTATTTTTATTCTGGAATTTAATTTATATCATTACATTTCACACTGGATTTTCTCATTTATGTTGCCTGATTCACACATCATTAAATGTCCACTTATGCAATTGATAGTCTTATAAACAGCAAGTATATGTTTTCTCTACTTGACCTTTGATAATTTCCTATAATGCATGCCTTTTTTTCATACAAACAGATATGATTTCCACATATGAGGTATCTCCTATAATTCATACCCTTTTTCATATAAACAGAAATTATTTCTATGTGTAAAGTATCATTAAGATGAAATCATTTATCATAAAATTTAAATTTATTATAGATATATTAGCATTAAGGAGTAAATATTACCAATAGTTGGTACTAAAAATTAATTCTTTCCCTTGTACCTGATGTTTTCCAAAACTTGTGAAATATGACAGTGATGTGGCTGTTTATAATTAGGAAACTTTTCCTAAAGTTTCCCACAGCAGAATCTGTTAATTCACAGCATAAAGATGGTGAACTAACGATAGAATTATAATTTGACATCAAACTGCAATAAGGAAAGGTGAAATTAAAAAATAGGTTGTTGGGTAAAATGCAATTGTTCAAATGAGAAAGTATGAGAAATGGGTTTAGGATTATTAGCCATTGTTACCCATTTTGATTATACATAACAATCAATTAATGTTTTCCCAAACAAATCCTATTTGACAAGAGTCTTTTTCTCCTGAAAAGTCGTTACTATATCTTCTTAACTTCGTACTCGTAGAACACAGCTTGTGTGATAAATCTCTCAATTAGAAATATGACCTCTAAATTTTGCAGACACAAGACACTGGGGCCTGACACTGGAGGCAACCTTGTCAAAGCCAACTTTTAGTTAGAAACTGACTCATTCCTGAAAAATCTAGAGAAACACAAAAAAATTATGAACTTTTTTGTGACAGTTTACCAAGATTTTTATTATTAAGATAGGTTTGCATTCTGAGAATTTTCACACAAAAGTTCAATATAGCTATAGAGCAAATGTATTTGGCACCATTTTTCCAACATTCATTTCATAGATCTGTATCACACTTTGGTAACTGTTGAAAAGTTTAATATTGGCATTTTTTTCACACTTATTAGACTATTTGTTTCTTTCCTTTCATGTCTCATTAACTTTGAGTTGGAACCTATTCATAGCTGACTCTCATTTCATTTCTAAGACTTAAGTGGACAGGAGATGATTGCCCTTCCTACTTCTGAGGGGCTTCTAATAGATTTGAATTGCCAGAACCACTTGGACTTCTGATTTGTAGTATAACACACCTTGGGCTATGCCATCAGAGCTCCTTTAAGAGATTATAACTATGAAGCAGCTGGTTAAAATCCACCAGCTTCTCTAAAATGCCATGTAAAAATATTTTTATAGACAATTGGAAACAAAAAAGTAGATTAACTTTTTATTATATTCACTTTATCATAGTGATCTTGAAATAAAAACTCAGCCTATCTGAGATATGCCTATATTGTATTTTATGGCATTAATGTATTGTATGACAAAGCTTCTCACTATTATAAGCTAAGAAAACAATTTTAGTAAATTTCAGAATTTTTCCTTAAATAGAAATACAAAGCAAAATCAATATTAATTTTGCTATTCCTAAATACTTTGATTCAACAAATATTAAATACAAGATTTTGAAAGAAAGATTATGACTTCATGTTGTATGTGCTTCCCCAGAGTAAGTCTAGAAAAAAAATCGGACAAGAATATATGACCGTTAAGTGTCCAGTGATTCAACTTGTAGATGGCAGTATGTTGGTTCTTGCTCATATTGTTTTGGTTTTCTGCATGTTTATATTAATTAATCAAATATTCAAATAAATAAGCATTCATGTTTCCAATTTACATCAGTGATTTTAATCTTCATAAGAAGTTATGAGGGAGAGTTTTATCTTCAGTTTCCAAAATGAAAACAGTTGTTGTGTTGTTGTTATATGCCGTCAAGTCGCTTGTGACTCATAGAGGCCCTATGTACAATAGCCCTAAACTCTGCTCTGTCCTGTGCCAATCACACTGTCTCCAACACATCCATCCAGATTACCCCAGTCATTGAATCAATCCACCTTATAGAGGGCCTTCCCCTCCTGTGCTGTCGCTCTACCCTCCCAAGCATGATGTCTCTCTCCAAGGACTGGTCCCTCCTTAAAACATGTCCGAAGTATGTAACTTGGAGAATTTAATTAATTTCCACAAATCACATTGCTGGTAGCTCTTAACCCAATTGACTCCAATGGCAGCGTTCTGTAATCTGTAGTGAACCAGATCATATCAGTTACAAATATTTTTTATTATCACTTACAAATATATATCTACAAATATACATCAATATACAAATATATATCTAAATATAATGAATTGAAATGAAATCAAGGCTTCATTGTATTACCCAACTCTAGATCACCTTATAAAATATTTGATTAACACAAGCAAAATTTCTCAGCTTTTATTGATTTTGTTACTTGAAATGGACTAAAATCTTCAAATTACACAGGTACAAATGCTGTAAAACATTGAAACATATTTGTCTTGAGACATTTATAAGAGAGAGAACATCCATTCATTCATGTTCAAACCATTAAGTCATTGAGTTTTAATTGGGCCAGATATGTGCCAAACCCAGATCTAAGCTCTGGAAGTTCAAATATGAATATGACAAAGTCACTAGTCCCATGGATAACTTAGTCAAAAAGAAATAATCAAGGAAAAGAATGAACACTAGATTGAATTGAACTTGCTAAAACTTCCATGTTATAGACATTTTTAAAAACAAAGTATTTTAAAAATTGTTGGAAAAATGTTATTGATATAAAGTTTGAAATAAAGTGCTAATATATTGGTTAAAGGCAAGCATTTCATCCTAAGAGACCATTTTTATTGAAAAACACCTTCACATTTATTTATGTCAGTGGTGGTATGTGCCATTGAGTTGAAACCAGTGCAAATCCCTTACCACAGAAGCATGAATTCTCTAAAACTCTCTCTTTGCCGTAATATCTGATAGAACCACAAGATGGTGATATTTCTCTATAAAAACAAACTTTTGCCTGCCTAACATTTTATGTTTTCCAAAATAAATTGATGATTTGGGTCTCACTTTCTAAGGGCAAAAATGAGATATCTAGATTATTCAACTGTTGAAATTGCGTTAAAATGAGGTTTTGCAACTTTTTTTTAATTTATGAGTTATTTTAAAATGGGATATTAATAGATTTTCAACTAGAGCTTTGGATGTTGTTGCATATTGTGGAGTCAAAACCCATAGCTGATCCTCTGGTGAGTTTTCAAAGGCAGTTTAATTGCATGGGAGGAGATTGTCAACCTTTCTCCTGCATAGTAATTTGTAGATTTGAGCCTCTTGCCTTCAAGATTACTGCGCAGCTTCTTATCTAGGCCACGGGAGTTCCTTAGAGCTTAGTTAGGTACATTTAAATTTGAAAATTTGACATTTACTTCTTGAAATTCAATATTATAATTTTTCATCTATTATATTCACACTCTACTTACTTTCTTCTTCTTGTGTGCTGTCAAATCGCTTGTAACTCATAGAGACCCTATGAACCACAGCGCTAAACTCTCCTCTGTCCTGAGCCAAATTTGTGTCTACACTCACTACCTCAGACACTGAGTCAATCCACCACATTGAGGGTCTTCCTTTCTTGCAGAGTTCCTCCACCCTCCCAAGCATTACATCCCTCTCCAAGGACGGGTCCCTCCTTGCAACAGGACATCAGAAAGTATGTAAGATGAAGCCTCAGAATTCTTGCTTCCAAGGAACAGACTGGTTTCAACCTCTCTAGGACAAATCTATTTGTTCTCCTAGTAGTCCATGGTATATTCAGTTCTCTTCTCCATCACCAAAGCTCAAAGTTACTAGTTCTCTTTCTATCATATCTAGCCACTTTCCAGCTTTCTGATGCAAAGCAAGAAATTGAGAAAACTTGGCCTGGGTCAGGCCCACCATAGTCTCCAGACTGAAACTGTTCTTCTTCAGTACTCTGGAGATGTCCCCGGCAGCTGATTTTCCCAATGCCTTTCATCTTTTTATTTCCTGGCTGCTGAGATCAAGAGTGTGGATTATGGAGTCAAGCAAACTAATGCTGTTAACAATATCGATCTCTTCACCATCTATTATAATGCTTTCAATTGGCCCAGTGATAATAACCTTTATTTTCTTGATGTTGAGTTTCAATTTATATTGAAGGCTACAGTCTTTGACCTTCTTCAGCAAGCATTTCAAGACCTCCTGTTTCAGTAAGCAAAGTAACATCATCTGCATAATGCAGGTTATTTATGAGTCTTCTTCCAGTCCTGGAGGCTGGGCTTTAAGAGGAGGAAGATATGGAGCAGGGACACATCCCTGGGACCCTTCCCAATTTTAACACATTTATTTTCTTAAGGAATTTTTACCACTTTATAAGCTTCTTAGCTTGCTGCTATTTGATTGGTAACAAATGGTAGAATGAATTCTACAGGTAGATTATTAATATTTGACAGCGCAGGAGAGGGAGGCCTCAGATAAGACAGATTGATACAATAACTGGGGTACTAGGGGTTGCTGTGTCGGTATTAGTGAGGACAGGGAAGGGTTCAGAGCTACCGTACATAGGGTCACTATGCATTGCAGGCAACTCAACCAATACACATTCTATGAGGTTTGGAAACAGGAGTGGCATCCACTTCCTAAACAACTTGCCTCTGGAAACTCTGGCAACTTTGATGAATGCTGATAGTTGTAGAGGAGCTTCAGGCCTTTTGTTCATAAGGTTGCTTTGAGTCATGCTTGACTCAAAGGCAATCAACAATAACAACAAAAAAATGTTTTCACAAAATCAGATTTTTTAGATGGATTCTAGTCATAGTAAACGGATCATTTATTTGTTACAGCCTGATTTGTAAGTCTCAACTGCTTAGAATTGAAACTTGCAAAACCTTCCAAAGTAATAATTTATAACTTTCCAATGATTATGAACTTTGCCTTTTTATCAGTTTGTATATTAACTTTGTCTTCTTTTTACAACTTTTAAAATTATGTTCTGAATTATAACAGGAGTGTGGAATTTTAATTCCTAAAATTCTTTTCCAGTGTCATTCTAGGTAAAAATCTAAAAGTGAGAGTCTCTTCTTTAGGATTTGAAAGATAGAAGAGACCAAGAAGTCTTTATGTTCAGGTGACAGTTCTAAGCATGCAAATAGATAAGCAGCAGATAACAATGTAGTAACTTCAAAAAGAATAACCCTATTTAAATTTCTGAGAATGTTGGGAATATTCATATTAAAGTGTCCCTAAGTATTTCCAATCTCCTTAGTTAAAAATTTTAATGGGCTAATTAGCAATATTATCTGAATCACCTGCAGCAATTTATGTACATGAATATTTATTGCAATTCTGTTAATGAGAATTTGAAAAAAGTAATATAGCCTGCAATAATTTTAAAAAAACTCATTTTTATCCAGTTGGAACCAATGTAGCTGACTCTCCAGTGGGTTTTCAGAGTCTGTAATTAGCAAAGGAAAAGATTGCCCTTCTTTCTTCAAGAAAGCTGGTGGATTTGAAAGTCCAGAGACTTGCCACTTTGGGGTTAGCAGTGCAACTCTCTGTGGGCCAGGTCACCAGAGCTCCTCTTCTAGATGAATGTTGTTGGTATCCACCACAGAATTAGAATAGACTTAAAGGTGACCCTTTAGTGGGCTTTCAGAAACTGGAAATTTAAGAGGCATAAAAGGCAATTGTCCAGTTTAAACTACTTGCTTTTGGGTTGGCAGTGAACCTTCTTACCTACTAGGCTGCCTAAACTTACCAATGGTTAAGAAATTTAATAAGATACCAAAAAAAAAATTGATTTGACAAAGTAGTTTTTAACCTCTGTGCCTCATAAATAGAATATGCTCATTCTTTTAAAGTATACATGGGGCAAGCCAAGGAAGAGAAGATAGAAAATTTTTACCAGCTTTTAGAATCAGAGATTGATCGAACATGCAATCAAGATGCATTGATAATAATGGGTGACTGGAATGCAAAAGTCGGGAGCAAAGAAGAAGATTCAGTAGTTTGAAAACATGGACTCGGTGACAGAAATGGAGCAGGAGAGAGAATGATCGAATTTTGCGCAATCAATGACTTATTCATAGCAAATACATTTTTAAGAG
>NW_006399817.1:13910418-13911091 GCF_000299155.1 Elephantulus edwardii
CAAGTGATTTGATGGCACATAATAACAACAACAACTTAAAAATCAACTCCTGATTTTTCCCCTCACTCTTATACAGTTTCTCTGAAAAGAGGAACCCAAAAATTGCGTCAATTTTTCTGTGTGTCTATGAGCGTACAGTATAATTTTCATTGTCATTATTGTTGTTGTGCATCCTTGAGTCAGAACTGACCCACAGCTGACCCAGAGTAGGTTCTCTGAGGCAGTCAGTTGCATGGTGGGAGTCTTCCCATCTTTCTCTCACAGAGCAGCTGGTGTATTTGAAACACTTACCTTTGACATTGCAATACAGCTTCTTGCTAATAGGCTACTAGAGCTTCTTAGAATTGCATTATAATAATTGAGGTTTTTACACAAATACATTTTCATAGATGAATTTTTAGACCAAACTGTATTTATTTGAGATTATATGTTTGTTATTAATGTAATTATAAGTTTGAGTGAATGTATGTTTGTTTTAAAATACATCATATAACTCAAATGATGTTAATATTTCTATTCAAAATATCATCATAAGCAAAGTATCATCTTAAGATACTTCAAGCAGGATCAGATACATAATGGATTTCTTACATAAGTAAAAATATTTATTTAAAACTAAGATAAATACAGTTTATTGACTTGAATTTTTGGTGACAATTTTTTTTATTACTGA
>NW_006399817.1:13911574-13955996 GCF_000299155.1 Elephantulus edwardii
AATTTTCTTGTCACATAACAACAAAAACAAATTGTCATAAAATTACAGAATACATTCTAAATCTTTTTCTTCTGACATGCAGAAAATACACCTGTGATATATATATTCACCAGTATATGTAATTTTTACTAGTAGACAAACTCTTGGAATAAACATCCTCATACTAGATGAATTTCATGCTGTGAAGTAAATTGAGATCCTATGAAGTACATGTACAACATAGAATTTGAATAATTTTAATGGATGGTCTAGATTATTTAAAGCATGGCATGATGAAATGACAAGTTTTTTCTCTAGTATCAGTGCTTAGCAAGACTGATAACTAGTTGATTTATTTATTTCATCCAGGCAGAAAGATCGCACCAGGAGAAATAGAAAAAATGAAGTGTCAAGATTTCAAATTATCAGATGCAGATACTTATAAATAAGCCAAGATATCCTCAAGTACATAATACAGAGAAACAAAGATACAGAGAAAGCCAAAATGTCCTCAAGTTTATAACACAGAGAAACAAAAGGTAGCTATTTAAACCTGAAGTGTTGCCTTTCTGTTTAGCTTAAAAATGTATGTTGTCTTTTGATTAATATATAAAATATGAGTTTGAAATTGCATGGTTCTTTTCAATCCATTTCAACATATGGTTACTAGTCATTCTTTTCAAACATTGTGAATGATATCAAGTGCACAAACATGCAAAGTTATACTGAGAGTACCAAGTAAGTACTAGACAAATAATGAAGATAAGCATAATAAGGTCAATGATGTCTAAGGGCCTGTGACAGTACAATTGAAATATGTAAATGAAATTATTATATAATAAAATAAAAGTTACTTTCTTCAGGAGTCAGGAAAGCTCCTTGGATGATCAGATCTAGGTTCTGAGAAAGAAGCCTGTGTATAGACCAGGCAGAGGACAGAAGGCTTGAGCAAGCAATGGTAGGACAGAGACTGAATTCCTAACCGTAATAAAGAGAAGTATTGCACCTGAAGAGGTGGCATGCACTTCCTAAAAATCTTGCCTCTGGAAACTCTATGAAATTTGATAAATGTTCATATTTGTAATGGGGCTTCAGGCCTTTTGTTCATAAGGTTGCTATGAGTTGTGCTCAACTCGAAGGTAATCAGCAACACAATCTTCTGAACTTTGGTAACACTTTTTTAAAGGGAAGATTGAAATACTTGTAGACCAATGTTCATTGAAAAATCATTTTGAATATTCAAAGAGTAAACAGAACCCAAGATTTTATCAATAGATAAAAGGACAAAAGCTGTTGAAGTCTTGTTATTGTCACTGTTAGGTGCCATCAAGTCGAGTGTGATTCATATCAACCCAATGAACAAAAGATCTGAACCCTATTCTATCCTACGCTTTCTTCACACTTTCTGACACACAATAGCCCATTGCAGCAATCACTGTATCAGCCCACCTTGTAGAGGGTCTTCCTCTCAAATACCTAGCAAGTAATCAGAAAAACTAGGATTTCGATCAGATGCACCTTTGTCCTCAAGCTGAAATAAGTAATCCTCAATAATTTGGGAAGGTCCCTTAAATGTATACTTTCCCAGTGCAGTGCATCTCCAAATTTAAGCCTTGGGCCACAATATTGAAAGATGCTATGGGGAATACATTGAATGATCCAGAAAGCATCAAAAGAAGATAGAGGGAATACACAGAATCACTGTACCAGAAACAACTGATTTATACTGAAAAATTTCAGCAAGTACCATATGAACAGGAGTCAATGGTACTTAAGAATGAAGTAGAAACTGCATTGAAGACAATGGCAAAAAAAAAATAAGGCCCCAGGAATCAATGGGGTACAAATTCACTTGATTAAATTAGTAGACTGTGCCTTGGATGTCCTCACAAGTCGATGTCAGTAAATTGGAGGATAGCTGTCTGGCTAATATATTGGAAAAAGTCTATATTTGTTCCCATTGCTAAGAAAAATGATCCAACTAACCATGAAAACTATCAAACACTGTCATTAATATTACATGCAATCAAAATTTTTCTGCTGATCCTTCAGAAAAAAGCTAGAGTAGTACATAGGGAACTGCTAAAAGTTCAAGCAGAATTTAGAAGAGGAATATCATTGCTGATGTCAGATGGATCCTGGCTGTAAGTAAAGTATAGTATAAAAATTTGTATTTGTGCTTTGTTGACTGAGAAGGCATTTGACTGTGTGGATCTTAACGAGTTGTGGCTGGGAAAGAAAAAAAAAATGGGACCAAGAGCACTTAATTGTGCTCATATCAAATCTTCCTGGATCAGGAAACTGTTGTGCGAATAGAGCAGAGGAACACTCCATGGTTTAAAATTGAGAAAGGAGTGTGTCAGGATTGTATTCTCTCTCCATACCTATTCAATCTATATGCTGAACAAATTACTCAAAAAGCTGGACTCTAGGAAGAGGAGTGTGGCATCAGCATAGGAGGAAGACATATCAATAACGTGTTATACAGATGGCACAAGCTTGCTTGCTGAAAGTGAGGAGGACTTGAAGTACTTATTACAGAAGATCAAGGAATGAAGCCTTCAGTACGTATTGCATCTCAATGTCAGGAAAACAAAGATTCTTACCACTGGACCAATAAGCAACATCATAATGGATGGAGAAGTGTTCTAAACTGTCAACAACTTCATCTTACTTGGTTCACTGTGAACAGCCTTAGTACCAGTAGTTAGCAAATAAGGTAGTCCTAAAATAGAAAAATATTCAATTATAAAAAAATAGAACATGCTACATAAGTAGTTGTAGTGTGTCATTATATTGCTAACTGAAAGGTCAGTGGTTTGAAATCACCAGCCACTCACCTGGAGAAAGATGTTGTTACTTGTTGTCGAGTCACCTCTGACTCATAGAGGCCCTATATACAACAGCCCTGAAGCCTGTCCTGTCCTAAGCCTCATTGACTCCAACACACCTACCCCCATTGTCGCAGTTACTGTATCAACCCATTTCACCCCATATTTTCCTCTCCTGTGTCCTCAACCATTTCAAGCATGGTCTCATGATCTCCTTCTCCAAGGACTGGTCTCCCCTGGCCATGTGCCCAAAGTGTGTGAGGTGGACCTTAAAAATCCTAGCCTCCAAGGAGAAACTTGATTTCACTTTCTCCAAGACAGACAAATTTGTTCTCTTCGTGGTCCACGATATGTTCAAGACTCTGCTCCAGCACCACAACTCAAAAGGCATCAATTCTTCTTTTGTCATCCTTTTCATTACCCAGCTCCCTAATGCATAGGAAATAATTGCATGGCTTGGAATAGGCACACCATTGAGTCACCCTTGATTCAGCATTTCTATGTATAACAGCTCAGAAGTCTTCCCTGTCCTGAGCCAGTCTCACTAATTCCGACAAACTGTTGGCTGTGGAGCCAAGCAAATTAAAGCTATGAGCAATCTTAATCTCTTCACCATCTATCATAATGCTGCCAATTGGCCCAGTGGTGAGAATCTTTGTTTTCTTGATGTTGTGTTTCAATCCATATTTGAGGCTGCGGTCCTTGACCTTCTGCAGCAAACACTTCAGGCCCTCCTCAGTTTCAAAAAGGATGGTTGAGTCATCTGCATAACACCAGTTGTTGATGAATCCCTCCAATCTTGATGCCACATTACTCCTCATAAAATCCAGCCTCGCAGATAATCTATTCTGCATACAAATTGAAACGTTATGGAGACAGAATACATAACTGGCGGACACCCTGCAGTGTCCATGAACCATGCAGTGTCTCCCTGCTCTGTTCTGAAGACTGCCTCTTGGTTCAAGTATAGATTTTACATAAGCACCATTAAATGTTCTGGGATTCCCATTCTTCTCAGAGTCAGCCACAATTTGTTGTGATCTACACAGTCAAAAGCCTTTGCGTAGTCAATGAAACACATATAGACATTCCTCTGGTACTCTCTGCTTTCATCTAAGATCCATCTGACATTAGCTATAATATCCCTAGTAACATGACCTCTTCTAAACCCAGCCTGTACATCTGGCAGTTCTCTGTTGATGTGTTATTCCAGTTATTTTTTGATAATTTTAAGTAGAATCTTGCATTGCCATATAAACAGTAATAAATTATTAAATCTATGAATTTATATTGTCTTATATTTCAAGATGTTTTATAGTTTTTAGATTTCAAGTGTTTTACTTCTTATATTAAATTATAAATAAGCATTTTATGTTCTTTTGCCATTATGAGAGAAATTACCTTCTCAATTTCATGCATTTTCAACTTTATTTTTAGTGCATTTAGATATAATTGATTTTTCTCATATATTACAATATTGAAAAGTGAGTTAGTTTACAGGATCTAATAGGTCTCTATGAATTTTCTACAAGCAAGATCATAATAACTGTGACTAAACATAATTTTTATTCTTTTTTATTTGTATTTCCTTTATTTGAGGAAGTTCTCCATATTTGTTTATAGTTTTTGTTTTTGTTTGTTTTATAGTGCTTTTTTAGAAAAGGTATTACAATAAGTCTAATGGTTTTTCTTTTTCATTTACTTCAGCATGTTTCCCCTTTGTTTTGGCTTCTTGATGCTTTAGTACAATTTTCAGAATCTCTTCTGACATCTATTTTGTTTCTTTCTTTCTATTCTGTTTGAAATGTCCTGTTGCTTTCTTCATGGACTATATCATTGATATTCTCCCACAACTCATCTGATCGTTGATCATTGGTGTTCAATACTTCAAACTTATTCTTAAGATTATTTTTAAATTCAGATGAAATATATTCAAGTGCATATTTTGGTTTTCATGGACTTATTTTCTTTGGTCTCAATTTGGACTTGCATATGAGTAATTAATAGTCTGGCCCACTTTTTGCCTCTGGCCTAGTTTGATTTTGCTTTTGTAAATTTTTATTTTATATTGGTTTGCTTACAAAGTTAATATTCATTATGTTTCAAATTCTTCTTCATTCATATTATTTTTTATACAATCACTCCCATTCATTATGTTTTATAAAGCTAATCATCATTGGACTATGTCCACCATCACCTTGTCTTTTCAGATCCCCACTGGATATTTCCCATTTCCTTTACCCCTCTCCTTTCACCCACCAAATTGTACAACCTTTTGGTTATCACACTACCCATCCTCACCTCTCCACTCCCACCCATTTCCACTTAAGTCCTCATATATGTTTTACTAGTGACCCTTCTATTTTTAACAATGATGGTCTTATGCATTATTTGTCCTTATGAAACTGGGTTAGTTCACTCAGCATAATGCTCTACAGTCTTCCCTAAGTTATGAAGTATTTTTCAAAATCATTGCTCCTGAGTACTGCATAGTATTCCATTGTGTGAATGTACCACAATTCTCAATAAATTCAGTTGAGGTTGATCATTAGGGCTGTTTCCATGCTCTTGATTAACACTTCAAACATTGGTGTACAAATTACTGTTTGTGCTTTGGTTCCAAGTTCCTTGGGGCGTGGAATAGCTGGGTTATATGGAGTGTCTATGTTCTGTTTTTTAAGGAAAAGTCCAACTAGCTTACAGAGTGCCTGCATCATTTTACAATCCAAAAAACAGTATATAAGAGTTCCTGCCTTTCCACATCCTCTCCAACATTTATTGCTTACTGCCCTGCTAAACTTTACCACTGCTACTGGGGTGAAATGGTATCTCACTGTGGTTTTGATTTGTAACTCTCTGCATTTCTTCATGTGTCTGTTGGCCATCCGAATATCTTCTTCTGGGAAAAGTCTTTCCATGTCTTTTGCCCATTTTGTAATTGGGTTATCTGGATTTTTCTTTTGAAGATTCAGGAATATTCTTTAAACTTTGTTATGAGACCCTTGTCTGAGATGGTATTGCCAAATGCTTTTTTCATAGCCAGTAGGTTTCTTTGTACTCTTTTGGAAAAAGCTTTGGATGAGCACAGAGACTTAATATTTAGAAGCTTCCATTCATATATTTTATCTTTTCAAGATTGTGCATTTCTGGCTGTATTTGTCAGCCTCTTTATACCATAGACTAGGCTTTCTAAACTTGTTTCTAGGTTGTCTTTTATTAACTTTCTGGTTTTTGGCTTTTCTCCCAGGTCTCAGATCCCCATTGATTTCTTTCACAGATATAGTCAATCTGATCCTTATGCAGCCCATCAGGTGAGGTCCATGTGAAAAGTCATCATTTGTGTCTTTTCAAATTCATTGTCAGTACAAAATTTGATAATTTTATTTCCAGACTCATTTCTATCACCAAGCACATACCTAGACCAGAAGGTTGTTATGCAAACAGAACTAGAAACACTGTTTTTGTTTTTGTTGCTGTTGTGTACCATAGAGTTGGAATTGGTCCATAGTTGACCTTCTGATGGTTTTCAGAGGCAGTAATTGCTCAGGAGGAGATTCCCCATTCCCATATTTGAACCACATATCTTGAGGATTGCAGCACACCTTCTTGGCACTAGGCCATGAGAGTTCCCCTAAAATCCATGAGAGTTCCCCTAAGGGAACACTACATGATTTAAAATTAAGAAGGAAGTATGCCAGGGTTGTATTCTTGTTCTACATATATTCAATCTGTATACTGAACAAATTATTCAAGATGTTGAACTCTATGAAAAGAAATGTGGCATCAGAATCAGAAGGAGACTCCTCAATAACCTGCTTTATGCAGATAATACAATCTTGCTTGCTAAAAGTGAGGAGGACTTGAATCATGTGTTGGAAAAGATTGAAAAATACAGCTTTCAATTGGGATTACATATCAACATCAATAAAATAAAGATTGTTACCACTGGAATGATAGAGAGCATCCTGAGAAATGAAGAAAAGTTTGAAACTATCAACAACTTCATCTTACTTGGATTCACAATTAACACTATTAGTGCTAGCAGTCAGGAAACCAGGAGATGTATTGCACTGAGAAAGTCTGTGGTTAGGGATCGCTCCAAATAATGAAGAGTAATGATGCAAATTTGAGGACTGCGATGCATCTGACTCAGGCCGTAGTCTTCATGATCACTTGTTATGCATCTGAAAGCTGGACAATGAATAAAGATGGCAGAAGAAGAATTGATGCCTTTGAGCTGTGGAGAAGAGTACTGAACATCCCATGGACGGCCAAAAGAACAAACAAATATGTCTTGGGTAAGATGCAGCCAGAGTGCACTTTGGAGTAAAAGATGATAAGGCTTCACCTCACATACTTCAGGCATGTTGCTAGGAGGGGCTAGTCCTTGGAAGGGGACATGATGCTCGGAAAGGCTGAAGGTCAGCAAAGGCAAGGAAGCCCCTCGGTCAAGTGGATTAACATGGTGTCTGCCTCAATATACTTTAATGTGTCAAGAAGTGTGAAGATTGCACAGGCTAGGGCATGGTTCAGCTTTGTTGTTCATAGAGTCGCAATGGGTCATACTCTACTCAATAGCATCTAACATCTAACATCTGTCCTGTTAAAATGATACAACACTTTATATTCTTTATTCTATTCTAAATAGAATTTACTGCTGTTGTTAGACACCATTGAATCAGTGTTTGCTCTTATCTAATTCACCATTCTTAGTACCCTTTTGTTGTTGTTGTTATTGTTGATTGCTGAGTTGAGCATGACTCACAGTGACCCTATGAACAAAAGGCCTGAAGCTTTTCTATAACTATCATCATTTATCAAAGTTCATAGAGTATCCAGAGGCATGCTGTTTAGGAAGTGGTTACCACTCCTCCTTCCAAATAATCCCTTTACATACACTGAAAACAAAAGTAACTTTAAAACCACAAATAAATATACTGCCAGTAAGTAGATAGTAACTCCATTGGGGTTCCAAGAATATACATCTTAAAGGGAGGAAACTGTTCATATTCCCCATTTATATCTATTAACAATGCTTGTTTGCTTTTTTATAAATTAAGTCAGCTATAATTCTTGAGGTAAATCACATTTGTATTTTATATTATCCTGAATTTACTTTGCTAAGTTTGTGTGTATGGGGGCGAGTATGTACATGTTCATATATATTAATAGGGAATATTGTTCTGAATTTTCATTTTCCTGGTAAGTTTTTGTCTTGTTTGGGTATCACGATAAATAGTAACTCCTTAAGGTTTGAAAATTATTTTCTACTCTTACATTTTGGAAAAACTAAGTATTTTTAGTATTATTTCTTTCAAAAATACCTATTAAATGTACCCAAGAAGCAATTTTACCCTGGCTATTTATTTGGAGGTTTTGGGGTTTATTTATATTATTAATTCAATATCTTTACACCTTACTGGTTTATTTACACCTTTTGTTACTTCTTGAATAATTTTCTATCATTTGTGTCCTTTAAGGAATGTTCTCATTTTACTACATTATCAAATTTGTTGTCATTCAGTTGTCCACAGTATTTCCTTACACTTTATTTATATTTTGTAAGCTTTGTAGTAATGCCTCATTTTCCATTCCTAATTGTTAATAATAAGTGTGCCTTTTATGTTTGTTAGTTCAACATATTTACCAACTTTGATGATGTTTTTAAAGACCTAGTTATGATTTCACTGATTTGTCTCTCTTTTCCATTTTCTTTTAGTTTTGCCTGTACTATGAAATGTCTTTTTGTCACTGATGCCTAGTATAATACTATCATGGTCCAATATCATAATTCCTATAATTTCCATATTTATGAAGGTTTATTTTATGTATTTTTCTATTACTTGTTGTAAAAGGAGCAGTAGTAACATGAGGAAGGTCAAGTATGACATCTACCTACTTCATTAAGTGAATTATCACTATTAATAACATTCGTAGTATCAAACAAGTAGTTACATGGTTAGATATCCCATGCCTCATACCCCTGCTCCTATTTCAATGAATCATAGGGTCTTCTGTTCATTAAAGATCAACTCACAGACTTTATTCACAGTTGTGCAGTTTATTACAAAAATAAGTTGGAGGATCGGGGAGAATATGTGTATAGTGAAAGTCCTGATTTAGGGAACAGCAGCCCAAGCCAAGTTAATATTAATACATAATTCTTCAATTAGTTCAGATAGCTTCTGAGTCAACAATTTAAAATCTAGGCTCAGTTCAGCAGCACAAATAAACCTAGGTTTCCTTAATCATCCAGCAAGCTTTGTCTCATAACAGTCACAGGACAGCTCTTTATCCAGTCATCCAGAAGCAAAACCTTTGACTCCATCTTGAAGCTTCTGTCAGGCTACACTTCGTCACAGTCTTTTCACAGTCTCTCCATAGTCTCTTCACAGTGTTGAAAGTTGTTGTTGTTGTTGTTATGCGCCGTCGATTCGTTTGTGACTCGTAGCGACCCTATGTACAACAGCCCTAAACCGTGCTGTATCCTGTGCCAATCTCACTGCCTCTGACACACCCATCCTGAGTATTCCAGTCACTGAATCAATCCACCTCAAAGAGGGTCTTCCCCTCCTGCGCTGTCCCTCTACTCTACCCAGCATGATGTCCCTCTCTAAAGACCTGTCTCTCCTTACAACATGTCCGAAGTATGTCAGACGAAGCCTATATTGGTATCATAGCTATTGATAATTTGTAAGACTATGTGTTCAGAGTGCACATGTGAGGTAGGTGGAGGCCATGACCCCAGGGGCCTGAATAGAAAAGCCATTTTTCAAATTTCTAACACCACTCCTTTGCTTTTCTAGACATTATCTCTCATTATTTGAAGGATCAACTTTTCTCTAATGACCATCGTAGAGTATATAATGGCAATCGTAGAGTATAAAAACCAGATAATTCACTCCTTATGTCTTAATCCCCCTATTTTAGATAGTCATTTTTTTTATTAGCCCAATCCTATCAAACCAGTACTCTAAGGAAATAAGCATGTCTTTTTCTTTGAAGAGTCTTCTATTACAGTTTAAACTTTGAGGTACAGTCTAGAGAAAACCAGTAGATAATAGTAATCAGCACTGACTCACAGAATAAAACAGCTCTTCTTCATCTAATTGGTCAACACATCCCCAGCCATCCATGGCTAGATCCAAATGAGCATCAGCTTCAAACTCAAGAGTCTACACTTTTGCCTGTGTATCAGACCAACTGGTCCCTTTACTCATCCTTAGCCCCAGGAATCCTCAGGACTCTGGCTCCACAAATCACCAAACCTTGAATAAAAAAACCCAAACCCAAATCTCAGTTTGAGCCTCAGTTCTCATATTCTCAGGTATATTCCAAGTAGTGGAATAGCTGGGTCATGCAGAGTATGTATGTTCAGCATTTTGAGGAAACACCAAACCGTCTTCCAGAGTGGTTGCACCATTTTACAATCCCACCATCAGTGTATGAGAATTCTTATTTTCCATATATTCTCCAACATTTGCTACTTTCTTTCCTACTAAATTTTGCCACTGCTACTAGTGTGAGATGGTATCTCTTGTATCATTTTATTTTGATCAGTTAATACTTTATCTATTTTAAAAGAGTTTTCACAGATGTATACAGTTATATATGCTCCTCAGTGGATTTACTTCTTATTTTTCTGAAATTCCTCCCCTTTTGTCTGATAATATTTATTGTAGAAAAGTCTACTTAGTCTGATGTTATTAAAGCCATTTCAACATTACTTTCATTAATATTTCAATAGAGTATCTTCTTTCACTCTTTTACTGTTAAAATATTTGCATTTTAATATTTGAGGTAGTTTTAATGTAGACCTATAGTTGCTTTTGCATATTTAAAATAATCCATTCAGACATTTATGTTACATAATTAGAATGTTTAGATGTATTCAGTTTCTAATTCTTATCTATGCTGTTTTATATTTTTTGCCTGTGCAGGAACAGTTCAAGTTTCATCAGCCCTCTTCCTCCCAGGAAAAAAAAAATATATATACATATACATATATGTATGTATATATATATATATTTATGTTGTTGTTGTTATGTGCCATCGAGTCGCTTGCGACTCATAGCAACCCTATGTACAACAGCCCTAAACCGTGCTCTATCCTGTGCCAATCTCATTGCCTCTGACAAACCCATCCCGAGTACCACAGTCACTGAGTCAATCCACCTCATAGAGGGTCTTCCCCTCCTGTGCTGTTCCTCCACTCTACCCAGCATGATGTCCCTCTCTAAAGACCTGTCTCTCCTTACAACATGTCCAAAGTATGTCAGACGAAGCCCCAGAATCCTTGCCTCCAAGAAGCAGCCTGTTTTAATCCTCTCAACGATGTATCTGTTTGTTTTCTTGGCAGTCTATGGTATATATACTTTTTAGCCACCAGGAATCCTTTTCTGTTATATTTGGCCAAAATGATAAGATTTCTCTCAATTTTTCAGATGCTACATATTTTCAGAACGGATTCATCAAACTAAAAATAGCCAAGATAAAAAATATAAAGGAATGTAAAACAATTTTCTTTCTAAAGTTTCACTCATATCACAATTTTTAAAAAGAATCAGAGAGAAAAGAAAAAGAGATATTATGCTTCTTCTCTCATCCGTTACCACAAAAGGTCTCATTTGCTCTGTTTCTCTGACCAGCAAGATTTGGTTTCTTCCAGCAAGATTTGGTTTCTTTCAGATTTTTCAGCTCATACCCTGTGGTATGCAGAAAATTATGTCTATACTTAGTTCAAAACTATAAGCTGAAAAGACAATGAGAAATTCACTTCCAATTGAATCATCCCTCAAGTTAGTAATATTCACTAAAATATTTTTCTTTATGGTAAATAAACATGTCAAAGAAATTAATTAGATTTCAACTTTCAAGAAATCAAATCCTTTTGTAAAGTAATAAAATTCATAAAGCCTATTTTGTAAACAATAACTTACATATTTGCTCTTAAAGTTTACATCTTCCTGAAGTATTTTTTTAAATAATATACTCCTATTTTCTTTCACACTCTGGTTAACAAAAATTTATAATATACTCCTGGCTCTGATTCATTAACGTAGCTCACCAGGTAGTTACTTCTGGCATCTGTTTATTATAAAGCTCAGTATACCCTCAAGACATTCTCTTCATAAACGTTGAACACCAGCAACACTGTTCATATAAATTGGGCTACATGAATAATACAGAAGGCATGGATATAAATTATTACTGGATTCAGAGAAAATGGTAGTATTTCAGCCTCTAAATAACAACAGCACTTTATTTCTAGAAATTGAAGATATTAAGTTGTAAATGAAAACCATGCCGGAGTTTCATGTTATTTCTGATACTTAAAATATCTGAAAGTATTCCATAAATACTGTTTTATGTTGCATCTTCTCTGAAAAGATTGTTAAGTTTATATTTGCAAGACACTGAGACTGTTTAAATGGTTTGTTTCACATTTTCTCTTTTCTATACTGTAAAAATAAGATATGCATCTAACCTAGAATGTATGAATAGATGGACTTTAGAAACTACCATCAAATATTGTAATTCAGCATAGCCTCAGGACAATTTATTTAATGAAGTTACTCAATTTAATTTTTCCCTTTGTTTTAAAATTTCTGACTATTCTGTTATCCTAAACTTGAGGCAAAGAAGATTTTGTAAGATTTTGAAAATACAGCTCTGAAACATGAATTTTAGAATCATGATTTGTCTTTTAATCCTATCTCTGAAACTCCTCTTCTAGTCTCCTGTTACCTACATTGCACTCACTACATGACAGTTCAGTTCACTACATAAATTACAAAATAGGCGCTAAAGTCAGAGCAACATGAATTTAATGACCTCTTTTCTATGTGTTTGTCCAACGGATTGAGTCATTGTCATATAATTTGGAAACTGGTTTCCTGATTAGGAAAATCAACCAGCACCCACTCTCACAAGTACTTATCTAAAGCCCACAAAAACTAACATTTTCCCCTTTTCCACTCATATAGCACAGGATACATAAACCCATTTTTTCTGTATATTTTCATGACTCATGCACTGATCAGATCCATAAAGAGGTGACTAAGGGGATGAATTTTGAGGATTCTGCTTGAATATTTCCTATTTGTGATAAAGCTGAGGCCTAGGTGAGATCAAAGAAAGATTTTTAAGAGGCTCTCTAAATCTGGAATCAAGGACAAAATAGTTCTTCCATTTTATTTTAAAGTAGCGCTTCAAAGTCAACTTTTTTCCTCCCTAAAACATACTTAAGCCTTATGCCCAAGAGGTGGTTTGTTCTCCATTGTCAGTTCCACATATAAATAACTTTCCTTCCTCCTATATAACCTCACACTTCAATCACAAGCTATTTGACCAGAAGGCATTTTTTCCTGCTGTTGCTATCATCTTTTGATCTCTTTGGTTTGGTTCCTCACTCAAGGATTTACTGAATACTTAACCCTAGAATCATAGTTTTCCTTTTATACCCAGTTCTGATGTCCATTGTCAGGAGTACCTTTTATACATAGTATACAACCTAGCCCACATCCTGGATGAATTAATGTGCTACTTAGAAACTGTAGTCTAACTTATCTCATAATTTAATTATCATGATTATTTGTGTACAGATTTTGAACTATCTTTTAATTCCTTTAATGAAATAATAATAATAATGTGTCATTAAGAAGAATGTTGAACCTTGGAGAAATGGGAAATCTGAAGAATAATAAAGAGTCAATAATGTTGTTAAAGGAGTGTGTCCAGCATGAGGGCAGCTGTGTATGACATCCATTGAATCCACAAAGTGGGAGAGCTCCTGTCCTCAAAATCAACAATATAAAACTGATTCCTATGAAGTCAGACATATTACTACCTCCTGCATTTATGTGTATCAGTTCTAACGTTAATCTTCTATCCCTGGACTCTTGTTTTTCAACTACTTGTCATGCTGGTTTTATGTGCCATTAGTCATAATTGACTCATAGCTGATCCTGTAGTGAGTTTTCAAAGACTATAAGTCACATAAAAGGAGATTGCTTATGTTTCTCCACAGAGTAATAAGTGAATTTGTATGACCTGTCTTTGGATTGGTAGCACAACTTATCACCCAATAGACCACTGGGGCTTCCTTGCTCTTACTCAAAAAGTGATATGCACTATTTTCATGTCATTAGCCTAGACTCATCCCAAACATTTGGGAAAGTCAAAGTAAATGAGCTAGGAGAGTCGTTTGAACAATTAGCTCATAGTACTTGTATCTGTTTGATAATTTACCCTTATGTTTGAAAACTTTCTTAGGAATAGGAACAAATATATCCTTATTCCTGTTAGTTGGCCAATCATCTGTCCTCCAAATGTCTTGACATGGACAGGTGGGGACTAGAACAATACATAGACAGAGAAATGGCAGACATTCAAGCTGGATTTATAAGAGGCAGTAGCATCATGGATACCATTGCTGATGTCACATGGATCCTGGATAAAAGCAAAAAATACCTGAAGAATGTCTATTTGTGCTTTAATGACTTTGCAAAGGCATTTGACTGTGAGAATCATAACAAATTATGGCTAACACCGAGAAAATGAGAATCCTAGAACACCTAATTGTGCTCAACCTATAATTAGACCAAGAAGTTGTTGTGGGAACAGAGCAAGAGAACACTACATTGTTTAAAATTAGGAAAGGTGTGTTTCAAGACTGTATACTTTTTGGATAACTATTTATCTGTATGATGAGCAAATCATTCAAGAAGCAAGAGTCATCAATAAAATTCAGTATGATATGACGCAACCTTACTTCCTGAAAGTGAGGAAGACTTAAAGCACTTACTGGAGAAGGCTAAACACTTCAGGCTTCAATGTGGATTTTATCTCAATATCAAGAAACCAAAATTCTTCTCCACTTAACCTATAAACAGGAATATGATAGCTGGAGAGAAGATTGAAACGGTCAACGACTTCATCTTACTTGGATTTATAATCAGCACGCTTTTTACCAGCAGTCATGAGATCAGGAGGCATATTGTACTGGGAAACTCTAGTCATGGACCTCTCCAAATACTAATAGTCAATGAGGTCAATTTGAGTACTAAGGTGTACATGATTCAGGCCATGGTCTTTTCAGACCTTTGCTAAGCATTTGAGGGCTGGACTATATGTAAGGATGGCAGAACAAGAATTGATACCTTTGAACTGGTGTTGGAAAAGAGTACTGAATATCTAATGGACTATTGAAAGAACAAACATGGAGAAAAAGCAGTCAGAGTGTTCCTTGGAGGCAAAAATGATACTTTAAAACTGTTGTTAAGAGAAGTTATTCCTTGGAGAAAGATGCCATGCTAGCAAAGGTAGAGCAATAGTGAAGTAGAGGAAGACTTTCAACCAGATGGATTGACACAGTGACTATAATGATTGTGAACATAGGACAGGTTTTCAATCTGTTGCTAATAGGATTGCTATGAATCATACTCAACTCGATGACACATAAAAACAACAACCACATGTGAATAAAATAAGTTTCTGATAGAAGGGCCAGCAACAAAAGTACCAAAGTTAAAAAGGTGCTTCATAAATTCAATGTTCACAAAACATATCTAAAGTTAGAATGCCTGCATTAGTCAGCAAAAATGGTAGAGTTGGAAGACTCTTTATCATATGATACCTTATGATTCATGTTGAATTTGAAACTTAAAGACTGTAAAAGAAAATTGTATTCATTTGTTTATTCCTTTAACAGCTATTCTAGACATCAGAAAGTGGGTACTCTTATATTTTACAGATGAGTATTCTGGGATAAATGGAGCGGTTGGTGTGTTCACTATAGTCTCTCCAATCCGTCTGGTGGTTGTTCCTGTTAAATGCCATTAAATCAAGTATGACTCATGGTGAACCTATGAACAACATAACTGAATGCCGTCCTATCCTGTGTCATCCTCATAATCTCTTAACACTTGAACTCATGGCTCCAGTCAATGTGTCAATCTATCTCATTGGGGATCTTCCTCTCTTTTGTTTACTTTTCCAACCATGCTAACCATTTCCAGGGACTTATCCCTCCTAGCAACATGTACAAAGTATGAGAGATAAAGTTTCACTATCCTTGCCTCCTCGAAGCACTCCAGCTGTGCTTTCTCCAACACTTATCTGTTCTTTTGGCAGTAGATGGGATATTCAGAGCTGTTCTCCAAAACCACAACTATAAGCCATCAGTCCTCCTTCTGTCATATTTATTCATTGTCCATATCTCAGATGCATAACAAATAATTGAAAAGATTATGCTTTGGGCTAGGTTCACCTTAATCTTTTAACTGATATCATTGATTCTTAGGCCCCTGGAAGCAAACTTTCCCAAAGCAACAGGTCTCCCAATTTCCTGACTGCTGATACCAAAATTGTCAGTTGCAGATGCAAGTAAGATGAAACCATTAACTATTTCAAGACTTTCTTCATTGGTTCAGTGGTAAAGACCTTTGTTTTCTTGATGTTGAGATGTGATCTATATTTGAGGGTTGTAATCCTTGAAATTCTGCAGCATACTTTTCAGGTCCTCCTCACTTTCAGCAAGCAAGGTTGTGTCATCCACGTAATGCAGGTTGTTGATAAATCTTGCACCAGTCTTGCTGCTGCTTTCCTCTTCATGGAGTCAAGTATTATTTGCTCAGCATACAATTTGAATAGGTATGAGAAAGGATATAACCCTGATGCATACCTTTCCTCTTTTCCTTTGTTCCATTCAGACAACAAATTCTTTGTTTAGGTAAAGATTTCATAGGAGCACAATTAAGTGTTCTGGGATTCTCATTCTTCTCAATGTTAGCCATAGTTTGTTGTGATACACATGGTCAAAGGGTTTTTTTATAGTCAATAAAACACAGATAGTATTTTTCTGGTATTCTGTGCTTTCATCCAGGACCCATCTGATATCAGCAATGATATCCCAAGTACCATGGACTGTACTAAAACCAACTTGTACTACTGGCAGTTTCCTGTAATGTACTGTTTCAGCTCATTTTGTATGATATTTAGTAGTATTTTTATTCACGTGACAGTAATAATATTGTTGAAAATTTTCTACATTTTGCTGATTAACTTTCTTTAATATGGGAACACCATTTATCACTTTCCTACAAACCAAGTAATTGGTGGTTCAAATCCATCCAGAGTTTCCTGGGGAGAAAAGTTTGACAATCTATTTCTGACATACATAAGGTCACCAGTAGTCCACTAAAAGATTTTTGTTGTTTTTATTGTTACATGCCATCAAGTCGATCATAACTTATAGAGACTCTATGCATAACAGCTCTGGATGCTGCTCTGTCCTGGGTCAATCTCACTGTCTCTGACACACATACCCTCAGTACCCCAGTTACTGTGTCAATCCATCTTATCTGAGGTCTTCCTTTCCTGTTTGGTCCCTCCAACCTTGCAAGCACGTTGTCCCTCTCAAAGGCCTGGTCCCTCCTGGCAACATGCCCAAGTATATGAGACAGTCTTGCCATCTCAAAAGTCTTGCCTCCAAGAAAGAACTTGGCTTCACAACTTTCCAGGACAGAACTGTTTATTCTCTTGACAGTTCATGGTATGTTCAATACTCTTCTCCAACACAATAACTCAAAGGTATTAATTCTGTTTTGATTCTTCATTGTCTAGCTCTCTGATAAATAACACGTAATTATGAAGATCATGGCTTGGATCAGGCACACCTTAGTATCTAGACTGACATTGTTGCTCTTCAGCATTTTGAAGAGGTCTCTGACAACAGATTTTCCTAATGAAATTTGTCTTTTGATTTCCTGACTGCCAGTGCCAAGAATGTTGATTGTGGAGCCAGGCAAGCTGATATTGCTAACAATCTCGATCTTTTCTCCATATAACATGATGCTTGCTGCCAGTTGGCCCAGTGGTGGGAATTTTTGTTTTCTTAATATTAAGCTTCAATCCATGTAGTTCTTAATCCCTGTGAAGCAAGTGTTTCAGGCCCTCCTCCATTTCAACCAGCAAGGTGTGTCACCTGTACAACACAGGTTGCTGATGGGTCTTCCTCCAATCCTGAGGTCACAATCCAGCTTCCCAAATGATCTGTTCTGCATTTCAATTGAAAAGGTAGGGAGACAGAATGCATCGTTTCCTGATTTTGAACCATGCAGTGTTTCTTTGCTCTGTTCTGACAATTGCCTCCAGGTGCTAGTATAAGTTTCACATGAGCACCAACAGGTGTTCTGGGATCCTCCTTCTTCTCAGGTTAACCACAATTTGTTGTGAAATACCTTTGCATATTCAATGAAACACAAATAGACATTTTCCTGGTTTTCTTTGCTTTCCACCAAGATCCATCTGACAGTTGCAATAGCATCCCTATTGCCATGGCCTCTTCTAAACCCAGATTGTATTTCTGGTAGGTCTCTCTCAGTGCACTGTTCCAATTATTTTTGGATGATCTTCAGGAGGGTTTTGTTTGTGTGTGGTATCCGTGATACTGTTCAATTATTTTATATTTTTTTGTGAATGGGTATAAATATGGATCTCTTCAAGTTGGTTGGCCAGGTGGTTGTCCTCCAAATTTCTTGACACAGCCTGGTGAACGATTCCAGGGTTGCATCTATTTGTTGAAACATGTCAAGTGGTATTCCATCAATTCCTCGGGTCTTATTTTTTGCCAATTCCTTCAGAGCAGCCTGGACATCCTCCTTCATCACCATTGCCTCTCCATCATATATTGTTCATGAAATATTTACGTGTCATCCAGTTCTTTTTTGATACAGTGACTCTGTATACTCCTCCCATCTTCTTTTGATGTTTCTTGGGTCATTAAATATTCTGCCCATAGCATCATTAAGTATTGCAACTCGAAGCTTGAATTTATTCTTAAGTTCTTTCGGCTTAAAAAATGCCAAACATGTATGGCCTTTTGATTCTCTGGCTCCAGCTCTTTGCACATTTCATCATAACACTTTGCTTTGTCTTCCCAAACTGCCCATTGAAACCTTCTATTATCTCCTTAGCTTCTTGATTTCTTATCTTTCTTTGGCTTCTTGGCACTCTAGTTCAATATTCAGATCTGTTCATTCATCTCGGGTTTTTCTTTCTCCTTTGTCTTTGTGATGACCTTTGCGTTCTTCATAGATAATAATATTCTTGATATCCTCCCATAGCTCATCAGGCCTTTGCTTATTAGTGTCCAAGGCTTCAAACCACTTCATGATAGGTTTGTTTTTGTTTTTGTTTTTTAATTCAGGTGGCATAGAGTACAAGTTAAATTTTTATTCTTGTGTTTTTGATTTAATTATCTTTAGTTTCAGTCTGAACTTGCATATGAGTAGTTAATGATCTCTTCCAAATCAGCATCTTGCCTAGTTTCACAGCTGATATTAAGCTTCGCCACCAATTCTTTCCACAGAGATAATCTGATTCCTGTGCAGACCATCAGGTAAGGTCCATTTGGATCATCTTGTTGTTGTTGTTATGTGCCATCGAGTCGCTTGCGACTCATAGCGACCCTATGTACAAGAGCTCTAAATTCTGTCCTATCCTATGCCAACCTAGCCATTTCAAACGCACTTATTCCCACCACTCCAGTCACAGAATTGATCCATATCACCAAAGGTCTTTCTCTCCTTCGCCGCCCCTCCACTCTGCCAAACATGATGTATTTCCCTCTCCAAAGACCAGTCCCTCCTTGCAACACACCCAAAATATGTTAGATGAAGCTTCAGGATCCTTGACTCCAGGGAACACTCTGGCTTCGCCCTCTCCAGGACAAACCTGTTTGTTCTCCTAGCAGTCCATGGTATATTTAACATTCTTCTTAATCATCACAGCTCAAAGGCATTAATCCTCTTTCTATCAACCCTATTCACTGTCCAATTCTCAGATACATAGCACATAATTGCGAAAACTATAGCCCGGATCACGTGAACCTTAGTCTCCAGCCTGACATTGTTGCTCTTCAGTACTCTTGAGAGGTCCCTCACAGCCGACTTTCCCAATGCAATTTGTCTCCTGATTTCCTGGCTGCTGTTACCAAGAGTGTTGACTGTGGAACCAAGTAAATTAAAACTGTCAACTATCTCTATCTCTTCACCATCCATGCTGATGCTTCCAATTGGCCCAGTGGTTAGAATCTGTTTTCTTGACGTTCAGCTTCAGTCCATATAGGAGGCTGTAGTCCTTGATCTTCTGCAGCAAGCGCCTCAGGTCCTCCTCAGTTTCAGCAAGCAGGGTTGTGTCATCTGCATAGCGCAGGTTGTTGATGATTCTTCTACCAATCCTGATGCCACATTCCTGTTCGTATAGCCCAGCGTCTCAGATGATCTGTTCTGCATACATATTGAAAAGGTATGGAGACAGAATACATCCCTGATGAACCCCCTTCTTGATTTTGAACCATGTATTGTCTCCTTGCTCTGTTCTGACAACTGCCTCTTGGTCCAAGTATAAGTTTCACATTAGCACAATCAATCAAATGTTCTGGGTAGTCACTGTATATGTTTCTTATAAAAGGTATATGCAATGGATAAATCATTGAGTGTAAAAAATTCTATGTTTCTATCTCCAGCCGTATTTCTGTCCCCAGAACCACGTTTTCTGACTGCTGAGCCGCCTTCTCTGTTCTTTACTTTTGTAATCTAGTTCCCGTTTATTAGTGCATCCTGACTGCATGATCAATCTATTGTTGTTGTTGTTATGTGCCGTCAAGTTGCTTGCGACTCATAGCGACCCTATGTACAACAGCCCTAAACTCCGCTCTGTCCTGTGCCAATCGCACTGTCTGACACTCCCATCCCAATTATCCCAGTCACTGAATCAATCCACCTCATAGAGGGCCTTCCTCTCCTGCGCTGCCCCTCCACCCTCCCTAGCATGATGTCCCTCTCCAAGGACCTGTCTCTCCTCACAACATGTCCAAAGTATGTTAGACGGAGCCTCAGAATCCTTGCTTCCAAGGAGCCACCCGGTTTAACACTTTCCAGGACAAATCTGTTTGTTTTTCTAGCAGCCCATGGTATTCTCAATACTCTTCTCCAGCACCACAGCTCAAAAGCATCCACTCTCCTTCTGTCCTCCCTAGTCATTGTCCAACTCTCTGATGCATAACAGGTGATTGCGAAGACCATGGCCTGTATCAGACACACCTTAGTCTCCAGAGAGACACCACTGCTCTTCAGCACTTTGGAGAGGTCCCTAAAAGCAGACTTTCCCATGGCAATGCGCCTTTTAATTTCCTGGCTGCTGGTGCCAAGACTGTTGACTATGGAGCCAAGCAAACTAATGCTGTGTACAATCTCAATCTCTTCACCATCCATCCTGATGCTGCCGATTGGTCCAGTGGTGAGAATATTACTGACTGCAAAAGTGGGTAAAAATAATCTGTTTCCTCTTCTTTGGCTCTGGTGTTGGTGTATATACTTAAATATGGTGGTATTAGCAGATGTTCCTGTTATACATATGGTTATTATGTTATTGCTCACAACATTATATTTCAAGATGTACCTGGAAATGGTCCTTTTAACCCTGTTTGGGTTAGGTTTGTTTTTTGTTTGTTTGTGGTGGTTTTTTTTTTTTTTGGTTGGTTGTTTTTTTGTCATTAGGTGCCATCAAATCAACATTTACTCATAATTCTATGCACAAAAATGGAAACCTTTTTGGATCCAGTGCCATCCTTATAATTTCCCAATCTACTTATGCCCTTTATTTCATTCATTTCATCAGTCCATTTCATTGAGTGTTCTCCTCGTTTTCACTGGCCTCTGACTGGTACAAATTCAAAAAACTTCCAGCCATATGCTAGCACCTATCTCCTCTTAGCTCAAAATTTTCCATTGATTATTCTTTACTAGAAAGTTTTCTCTCTTTAATATTGTGAAAAGTCACCTTAAGATGTGAGGGGTCTTTATAAAGATTTTTATTTTTAGAGGTTTCTAAGTTTAGGTTTATATTATCTAGCAGCCAGATAATCAAATTCCCAACACTTTGGTCATGTGGAACATTTTTTTTCTAGTTGAGCAACACTGCTATGTTCTAATCGGATTATCCTCTCTATGTTGTCATCTGCAAAATGTCTCTAAAAAGAAAGCTTGGCTGGTCACGAAGTTATCATATTTCATAAAATTTGTGTTCCTATTGCCAATTCAATACAATGAGGTGAATATAGATCCAGTAAATACTTGATCATTTCATATGTGTTATTTTTAGGCATATTGTTGCAATAGTTAACACTATGTTGGAATCAACTCATATTTGACCTCCAGCCAGGTTTTGGAGATAGTAAATTGCATGGGAGAGAACTGTCTATCTTTCTTTTGTGAAGCGGCTGGTTTATTTGAATGAAACACCTTAGGATTAGCAGTGTAATTCTTTACCTCTAAGCCACTGGATTCCTTTCTTAGGCATAAGGGAATATTAGGAGAAGGCTGTAAATATTCCAAACTGAAAACCTATCTCTACCAATGATAATATTTGCTAAATTTTCTAAATCTTAGATAACTATGGTTTAGGATTAAAACATAATTTTACCACATTTTAGGAGGAGAGACTCTTTTAGAACATTTGAAATAGTTCTTGATGCAGTTTAAAATTTACTTTTCCCTTCTTTAATGGTGTTTTCTGTCTAGAAAGGTTGCTGTAAAATGATGAACTGGGGTCTTTACTATGGAGAAAAAGGCACAAATAAATTGTGGCTACTTTTTAAAAAAGAAATGTAGATAATTATTTGCTTGGGTTTGGGGTTTTTTTTTGTCATTGTTGTTTTTTTTTACTTTTTTAAAATATTGAGTTAAAAGTAAAAGCTCATACTTTTAAGGTTAGTTGCTACTATAATTTTTGCAACTACATTTTGCATTAATATTAATTAAATTCTAAGATATCTGTGCACTTCCACATACTGAATAAAACTGGAGTATTTTTCACTACTGATGAACAAAAAAATGTATGCTTTACCGTTTCTGAAATCATAGTGAGAAATGAAAGCTTCCTAGCATCTTTGCACATGAAAGTGCAGACAACACATGGTAATTTTTTTCCAAATTATTTGATGTAATATTAAATCACCTTCTTTGATACTGTGCTTTTGTTTAGAATTAAATGTATTCATAAGCTTTACTCGCTATATAGGAAGATTGGGTTGTAGGTTTAAAAGAAATAAAAAATTCCTTTCCATCTATGTGTTTTAATTCACCCCATACAACTATGGCAGTAATGAATACCTATTGAAAGAGATGAGTTCATAGGTAGAATCACTTGAAGAAAGTATTTATTCTGAGTGATTGCAAATGTCCAAGTGATTCTACTAAATGACTTAGGTAGAAGTGACTCACAAGAATGAAGAACTTACAAAAAACTGACACTATGTCTTCAGGTAACTCTAGACTAGTTTTTATTTTTATGGATGAAAATTAGTTCTGCTAAGAATGTTTGTATGTATGTATGTGTGTGAGTGCATCTGTATATTCATTTAGCCACATGACAGGGAAATTAAAAAGGTTTGAAACTGTTGTATTCATGAGAGATATCCTAATTTATAGTAAAAAATACAATGAGTTTGTGGGAGTGAGGGACGGGGCGTAACTTGTGTTACAGCAGAGATTTTTCTGGGGTTTGAGCAAAAGACTTTAGGTTTCAAGGCCACCAGTACCATTCGTAGCTGTGTGTATGTGTCTTTGGTGTGAGACCTTGAATTAATGTATTTGACCTGAAATTTCTGAAATTCGGCCAGTAATCTCTAAAGGGATGTGTGTGGGAGGTGTGTGTGTGTGTGTGTGTGTGTGTGTGTGTGTGTGTAAATAGCTTAGACCTCCAGTTTTAGTTCTATGTGTAAAATATATGGGAAGTTTTCATTGCCATCTTTACAATAAAATAAAACTAGATAAGCAAAAAATCAAATTTTCTTAAACTAAATAGATAATTGAGGTTGCAAAGCAAATTGCAAAACTGAATTCTGAAGGGACAGAGAAATCTAAAAAAAAAAAATCACAGCTGACTGAGATCTTGTTACCTTCAGAAGAAGCTGCTGATACTATAACTTCGTAGAACCTCCTACATGGTAATTTTTACTAAATCCTGAAGGTTGGATGTAGACTATAATGAGTCAGAAACTCCAAGGGGGCACAGTCTTGTGGGGACATATAAATTCTTCTGAATTTTACTGCTCAGAACGTCATCAGTTTTGGGAAAATATCAGAAAAGATTCCTTGATGACTCTGTCAAAAGGAAAATAGACTAGTGAATGTGAAATATTCCCAAGACTTTCTACAGAACAAAGGCATACTCTCCCAGGCAAATGCCTTGACCAAACCATTTCTCAATACGGTGAAAGCATTTCTAACCCCATGCTTGAGCTCTACTTAGCGATTTTGCCTTATATTAGATGAGAAATAAGCACACTGAACAAAGATCAAAATTTCAAGGACTTAGGGAATACTACAGCCAGAAGGTCAAAGGAGAAAGAAGCACAAAAGCTGAAGAAACACTTGTGAAAATGACAACCAGGACATACAAATTCAAGAAGCATTGATATTATTGATATTTAATTTGAAAACTATTAAATGTGGAGGGGGAAAGTGCAAAATAGACCAGTATATACAAAGAATCTGTGACACTATAATAGATTATGACATATGTGAATTTGAATAACTTGAAGGAGAAGGATAAAAGGGAACAGAGGAAATATTTTAAATGACAATGACTAAAATTTAAAAAAAAAGATGATAGTTATGAAACCATAAATTCAATAAACTCAAAGAACACAAGGTTGGATAAATTAAAACAAAATTTAAAAAGCAAGTAACACCCAAAAAAACTAATGAATAACAAAACAGATATATAATACAAATCTTTGCTGTTTCATTCTGATCCATCGTGACCTTGTCTACAACAATTCAAAAGCCTTCCTGGTCCTGTGCTCTCATAATCTGCTTAAACACATTACTGCATCAATCCATCTGGTGAAAGGTTGTCCTCTTCTTTACTGACCCTCTGCTTTTCTAATCATGATGTTAATTTTCAGGAATTGACCCCATCCTTGCATCCTACTCCTTGCTTCTAAGGAGCATTCTGGCTATACTCCTGCCAAAAGATATTTGTTTGTCATATTGGCAATTTGTCCATAGTATATTCAGTACTCTTCACAGTATACTAAAAATTCTAAGGCAACAAATCCTTTTTTTTAAACTTTCTTAGTTACCTTCACGAGGTTATGAGTCAAAAGTCAGTTAAAGTCCTTGCCATGGAGTAAGAATTAACTCATCCTTGACTTTCCGTCAGGTTTCCAAGGCTGAAAATTGCATGGAAAGAGATTGTTCATTTATGCCCTTGGAACCACTGATGGAACTGAACCACCGAAGAAGAGTATTTGTAGGATTAACAACTCACCTTCCTACAATCTATGCCACCAGAGATCTCTATGGCTTAGGTCAGGAGCACTTTGGCTTTTAAACTGACATCATTGCTCTTTAGAACTTTAAATGAGTGCTTGACAACATATTTGCACAATGTATTGCATCTTTTGATTATGACTGTTAGGCCCGTGTGTGTTGATTAGTACCAAGAACATGAAATCCTTGACAATTTACTTTTTTCACCATTTATCATGATGTTGTCAACAACACAATTAGAAAGATGGGTCCTTCTTAGGTACAACTTTCAGATGCATAGAGACCAATTGAAAACACTGTATGACGTGTGTCTTATGTACCATCTTTAAACTGGCATTCTTGCTTGTTAGCACTTTGGACAGGTCCTAGGCAACAAATTTTCCCAGTGCAACATACCCTTTGATTTTTTTTTCAAACCTTCTCCAGGAGTGTTGGTTATGGATCCAAATAAAATGGAACTGCTGACACATTCAGTCTTTTCTTTATCTATCATGATGTTGCCTATTGATCTAATGGTGAGGACTTTTGTTTTCTTGATGCTGATTTACAATTCATATTGAAGACTATATCCTTTGATCTTCTTCAGTATGTGGTCTAAGTGTTTATTTTAATATCTGAAAGCTAAGTGTTTCATCTCCATAATACAAATTGATGAGTCTTCCTCCAATCCTAATGTTACATTCTTCTTCATATAGTCTGCATTCTCAAATTATTTGCTCAGCAATACAGGTTGAATAGATAGGAGAAAAAATACAATACAACCCTGATATATACCTCTCTTGATTTTAAACCATACTGTGTTCTTGGCTTTGTTGGAATGATTGAGGAAAATATTTTGTTGGGTTATCCTTTTTAGAATATAAATACAAATATCAATCTCTTCTGGCCAATTAGTCAGATATCTCTCTTCCAAATTTCTTGACATAAATGAGCGGGCACATCTATAACTGCATCTGTTTGCAGTGAATTAAAACCTTAATTGGTATTCTGCCAATTTCTTCAACCTAATTTTACCCCAACACCTTTATTCATCATTAATTTCTTCACGTATTGATTCTTGATCATATGTTACTTCCTAATATGGTTAAATGTCAACCAATACTTTTTGGTGAACTGACTTTGCTTTCCTTTTATTTTTGTTTGATGTTTCCTGTGTTATTCAATATTTTGCTGAAGAATAAATTTTTTAATTCTTCTTCACTTTTTTAGGTTTAGAAATTCCTAGCATGTTCTTCTCTTGATTTTCTAAGTCTAGGTGCTTGTATCTTATAATACTGTCTTTGTCTTCTTGAGAAGTTCTTTTACATCTTCTTCTAAACTCTTTTATTATTTCTTCGATTTATGCTAGCCTCTCACCAAAAGCAAGTTCCAAAGTCTTGGCTGACACCCATTTTGGTTTTTGCTTTCTTTCTTGTCTTGATAATAAACTTCCTAGTTGATGTCCTTGGCGTCATCCTACAATTAGTCTTATCGTTGCTCATTAGTATATAACATATGCAAACCACACAAAACTAAACAGAAAATCTTGATAGACATTAGTGGTGGCAAAACCCAACATAGCTATATAAGAACTAAATAAGAAGTATAGTGGGCTTTTTAATGGCACAAAGCAAAGAGAGAGTAGAGCAAAATAAAACTTGAAATTAAAACCAATTTTGAATTCTATATCCAGAGAAATTATGTCTTTCAGGAAAGGAGACACACTTTCCAGAGACAAATCACTACTGAGAAAATTTGCTGCTGCTGGATATAAATTGTAAAACTATTAAAATAAGTTCTTCACACAGAAGACTGATATATGTCAGAAACAAGGATCTTCATAGAAAAAAACTGCATAGTAAATAAAAATGGGGAATATAATTTTTTACATATTTTGTAATTTAATTTTAAGAAACTTAAAGAAATGGAAGCAATATATTGAATTAACAGGTTTCCATACTTCTTCAATATATGTGCAGAACAGATCATTTGGGAGGCTGGGCTCTCTAAGGAGGAATGTGGCATCAGAATTGGGGGAAGACTTACCAGTCACCTGTGTTGTGCAAATGACACAACCTTGCTTGTTGAAAGTGAGGAGGACCTGACGTGCTTGCTGCAGAAGGTCAAGGACTGTAGTCTTCAATATAGATTGAAACTCAACATCAAGGATACAAAAATTCTCACCACTAAACCATGACAGATGGAGAAGAGATTGCGATTGTAAACAATTTCAGCTTGCTTTCTTCAACATGCTTGACACCACCAGTCAGAAAATTAAAAGATTAATTGCTAGGGGAAATCTATTGTCAGGAACTTCTCCAGAGTACTGAGAAGAAAAATATCAGTTTAGAGACTAAGGTGCATATGATCAAGACCATGGTCTTTACAATTACTTGTTGTGCATTAGAGAGCTGGACAATGACTAAAGATGACAGAAGGAGAATAAATGCCTTTGAGTTGTGGTGCTGTAGAAGAGTTTTGAACATGCAATGGATTGCCAAGAAAACAAATGGGTCTGTCTTAGAGACGGTGAAACCAAGTTTCTTCATGGAGGCTGGGATTTTGTAGCAGTGTCTCACATACTATGGGCAAATAGCGAGGAGGGCACTGGTCCTTGGAAAAGGACATGTTCAGATGGGGGAGGGACAGCGTAGGACAGAAAGATCCCAAACGAGATGGATTGATACAGTAACTGGAGTAATGAGGGTAGATGTGTTGGAGTCAATGAGAATGACTCGGGATAGAACAGATCTCAGAGCTGTTATACAAAGGGTTGCTATGAGATTCAGGCAACCTATAACATAACAACAACAACAACAACAAAATTAAATGTATGAGTAAATATTGCAAGAGATGGAAGGAACTATGAATACTCTAAGGTACCTGTGTTGGAGGTAAATCAGTGTAGTAGTGTTAGTAGGGGATGGACACTGATAAGATAAAAATGAGTATAGTAATCTCTGGCAATCACTAGTTTTTTTTCAAAGTATAATTTACACACTCACAGAAGAGAGAAAATGAACTTATAAATGCTTTAAACCAGAGAAGGCAGAGGAGAAGTAGAAGCCAGCACTTAGAATGTGATCAAGTCAGAATCAGCTCACAGCTGACCTTACACTGGGTTTTCAAAGACTGTAGGTGACCCAGCAGGGTATTGTTTAACATTCTCCCATGAAAAAATTGTAAATTTGAACCATCTGCCTTTTTACTGAATATTGAAACTCCTTATGCACTAGGCAACTAGAGTTCCCCTGACCTAGTGCTATTCATTACTCTTTTGGGTTAGCAATACAACCCTGTACCCACAAGGCTTAGACTTAGTATATACCACTGAGTCAGAACCAACTCATAGCTGACCCTTTAGTGGATATTCAGAGGCTGTAAATCAAACAGGAGATTACTCATCTTTTTTTCCATAGAGCAGCTGGTAGATTTGAATGTGTAGCCTTAGATTGGCAGTACAGCTACCAGTTCCCTAGGCTTAGTCAGCTGTTATATACCCTTAAGTTAAATACAATTCATAGTGACCCTATGAAGCAGATCTGATCTCTATTCTGCGTTGTGCTATCATCATTTCTGACATCTTTAAGTCCATTGTTACAGTCACCATGCCAATATAATTCATTGAAAGTCATCTTTTCTTTCTCTGATCCTTAATTTTCCAAGTCTGATGTCCCTTTTCAAGGGAACAGCCCCTCGCAGCATGTCTAAATTTTGTGAGATGAAATTTTGTCACATTTAGGAGGCAGTAGTCAGAACAGAGCAGGGTAACACTGCATGGTTGACAATTGGAAAGAGTGTATGCCAGGGATGCATCCTGTCTCCATACCTTTTCAGCATGTATGCAGAGCAGATTATGCAGAGGCTGGGCTCTATGAGGAGAACTGTGGCATCAGAATTGGTGGAAGATCTATTAGCAATCTGCGTTATGCAGATGACACAACCCTGCTTGCTGAAACTGAGGAGGACCTCATGCACTTGCTGCAGAGGGTCAAGGACTGCAGCCTTCAGTATGGACTGAGGCTCAATGTCAAGAAGACAAAGATTCTCACCACTGGACCAATTGGCAGTGTCAGGATGGATGGTGAAGAGATTGAGATTGTTCACAGCTTCGGTTTGCTCGGCTCCACAGTCAACACTCTTGGCACCAGCAGTCAGGAAATCAAAAAGCGTATCACGATGGGAAAGTCTGCTGTTAGTGACCTCTTTATTCAAGAGCAATGGTGTCTCTCTGGAGACTAAGGTGCACCTGATACAGGCCATGGTCTTTGCAATCACTTGTTATGCATCAGAGAGTTGGACAATGACAAGGGAGGACATAAGGAGAACTGATGCCTTTGAGCTGTGGTGCTGGAGAAGAGTATTGAATGTACCATGGACTGCCAAGGAAACAAGCAGATTCATCCTGGAGAGGATTAAACCAAGCAACTCCTTGGAGGCAAGGATTCTGGGGCTTCGTCTGACATACTTTGGGCATGTTGCCAGGAGGGATGGGTCCTTGGAGAGGGACGTCATGCTTGGGAGGGTGGAGGGACAGTGCAGGAGGGGAAGACCCTCTATGAAATGGATTGATTCTGTGACTGGGGTAATCGGGATGGGTGTGTCAGAGGCAGTGCTATTGGCACAGGATAGAGCAGGGTTTAGGGCTGTTGTGCATAGAGTCGCTATGAGTTACAAGCGACTCGACGGCACTTAACAACAACAACAACCTCTAAGGAGTACTCTGGCTGCACCTTTTCAAAGGTATTTGTTCTTCTGGCAGTCCATGGGATATTCAGTATACTTCTCCAACATCACAATTTAAAGTCATCAATTCTTCTTTTACCATTCTTATTAATTGTCCTTGCCTCCTTGCAAGGATTCTGAGGCTCAGTCTAACATACTTTGGACATGTTGTGAGGAGAGACCGGTCCTTGGAGAGGGACATCATGCTTGGGAGGGTGGAGGGACAGCACAGGAGAGGAAGGCCCTCTATGAGGTGGATTGATTCGGTGCCTGGGATAATTGGAATGGGAGTGTCAGAGACAGTGCGATTGGCACAGGACATAGCGGAGTTTAGGGCTGTTGTACATAGGGTCGCTATGAGTCGCAAGCGACTCGGTGGCATATAACAACAACAACATTAATTGTCCAGTTTTCATATGCATACATAGAAAGTGATTAGGAAGAACATGACCTAAATCAGACACACCTCAGTTTGAAATGAATGTCCCTGGCAGTAGACTTTCTCAATGCAATATGCTTCATGAATTCTTGACTACTGACTGGTACCAAAGGCGTTGATTGTGGATCCAAGTAAGATGAAATTATTGACTCTTTTATCTTTTCTTCATCTACCGTTAGGATGTTGATCAGGTGTAGCCTGTTATTCTTGTTATACACTGTCAGTTCACCTATGACTCATAGAGACCTTATGTACAATGGCTCTGAAACGGGCCCAATCCTGAGCCAATCTCACTGTTTCTGACATACTTACCCACATAACCCCAATTACTATGTCAGTTCATCTCATCTAGGGTTTTCCTCTCCTACACTGTGCCTCCTCTATCCTTCCAAGCATGATGTCCTTCTCCAGGGGGGTACCAAATTCTGTTTACCAAAATTCTGTTTATTAATGCTGTTGTTAGACACCATTGAGTACAGGTAACAAAATTATGGTTAGCAACAGGGTACTTTCACCATTGCACCACAGAACTAAAAAAAAAAAACAAAGCCACTTCTTGTTAGGCGCCATCAAGTCATCTATGACTCATAATGGCCTTATTTATAATAATAACTCTAAACTCTACTGTATTTTTGGCCAGTCTCACTGCCTTGGACACACCTACTTGCATTACTCCAGTTGTTGTGTCAATCCCTCTATCCAAGGTCTTCCTCTCTTGCACTTCCCTCCACTCTTCCAAGGATGATGTCCTCCAGGGACTGGTCCCTCTTGGCAACATTCCCAAAATCTATGAGACAGAGCATTAAAATCCTTACTTCCAAGGAGCAGCCTGATTTCAACTTCTCCAGAATAAACTTGTTTGTTCTCTTAGCAGTCCATGTCATGTTGAATATCTTTCTCCAGCACCACCACTCAAAGGCATCAATTCCTCTGTAATCTTTGGTCATTGTATAGCTATGATGCATAGCAAATAATGGCAAAGACCATGGTCTGAATCAGGCACACCTTAGTCTCCAAACTGACATTATTATTCTTCAGTACTTTGGAGAGGTTTCCCCAGCATATTTCCCAAGAGCCATTTGTCTTTTAATTTCTTGAAGCTAATGCCAAGAGTATTGATTGTCGATCCAAAAAAATGAAAAGTGTTAACAACCTCAACAACTTTTCCATCTGTTATGATGCTGCCAATTGGTCCAGTAGTGAGAATCTTTGTCTTTTTTGATGGTGAATTTCAATCTGTATTAAAGACTACAGTCTATGACCTTTTGAGAAGCAAAAATTTCAGGTTTTCCTTACTTGCAGTGACCAAGATTGTATCATATGCCTAATATAAGTTGCTCATGAGTCTTCCTCAAATCCTAATGCCACTTTCCTCCTATAAAGTGCAGCCTCCTGAATGATCTGTTCCACATTTAGATTGAAAAGGTATAGAGACAAGATGCCATCCTGGACAAATTGCTTTCCTGATTTTAAGCCATTCATTGTTTCCTTGCGCTGTCCTGACCACCTCTTCCTGGTTTAAGTATAGGTTTTCCATGAGCACAATCAATTTTTCTGCGATTCCCATTCTTCTCAAGGTAGCCACAACTTGTTATGATCCACAAGATACCAAAACACACTCATCGCTATCCAGTTAAACTGACATATAGCTGCCCCTCCAATGCTGTACATTTCATGAGACGAAACTGCCTTTGCTTCTCCTTCTGAGCAACTGATAAATTTAAACCATTTGCCTTTGGGTTAGAGGTACAAATCCTTACACATTAAGTCAACTGGAGTCAGCTTCTGCTCATAATTCCTCATACAACAGAAACAAATACTCTTTGTCCTGATTCATTCTCAGAATTGCTGCTGTGCATAAACCCATTATGGCAGATGGTGTCAATCTATCTTTTAGAGATTCTTCCTCTTTTTCACTGGCGTTATACCAAGCAAATTCAAAACTTAGTCCATATATTTTTGTTTTATTTTGTTATGATGGTATTATTAAAAATGAATAATTGTGTATTTTTCTTTTGGAAGTTGTGCCTGTATTATAACTATTAGTGTAACATACAGAAAAAAATTACCACATTTTAAAAACAGCTTTATTATTGTGGATTGATGTTTCAATTAATTAATGTGTATTTTTCTTAAGATGAAGCAAAAACATTGTTATTGGATGCATATAATAAGTAGTATTTTATGACCTAACTGCGAGCAATATATTGATTTACCTCTTCACATTCTTCTAAATTTCTGAATACTTTTTTTTATGAATAGCAAATTTATTTCAGTTTCTCTAAAATCTAGCACTTCAAATTATTCATTTGCCTCTCATTTTCTGACACCATGGTGCATAATTTCTTTTCACGTTCCTTTAAAATTCTGACAGGCCCAACAGGAATCTTGCTCAAGATTAGGAATAAAAGGCCAAAAAACACCATTATATTGTCAAAGCCCATACAAAGGATGTAGAGAGGAGTGAGCTTGTTGTGAATGATAGAAATACTAGTAGAATTTTTGTCGATGACCCAGAATTCTTAAGAAGGACTATCAAAGATTATTTGTCCTTCAAAAGTCTTTCTTCTTTTAGAAGAAAAGTGATCTACATAAATAGAAAATAAGATGAGTTTAGTTTTGATTTTATAAATAAAACCAGAAATGTCTATTACCAGCTCTTTTGGATAACTAAAAGATATTATTGAAGAATTAGACTTCTGAGTAGTCAGCCACATCCAAAATATTTTTTTCTTTCATATGAACAGTACATGATTTAGAGGCATGTGCAAAGTCAAAATAAATTGTAAATGTTAAGAACAAATAAAATTTTAGTGTTTTGCATTTGATACTAAAAGTCATAGATGTTAAAAACTTGCTGGAGCTATGAGTTGCTTCCAGTTCAGTGGCACACAACCAGACAATAGCATTGAAAAAATAATGTGCACACTTTCTCACTTTACTGGCTTACTTATCAAATTACCAAGTTTCATTTTCTCTCTGGTTAATTTTATTTCTCCACAACTTTACCAAAACTCAATATTAGCAGATATTTCCATTTTGTTACCCTAATGAGTATCTTATTGCTGTCCTCAATTATGTTTTCCAACAAACATTTAAATAAAATATAAGTGTGTTTGTATGGGTCTCCTTCACTGTAATTTCCAACACTACCATATTTTGCTCCATTTTCTAATATGTTTGAAAAGTTCAGTATCAATCCTGTATGAAATATGTGTTATAATATATATTGGATAGCTAACTGAAAAGCTGGTAGTTTAAACCTATCAGCTGCTTTTTTGAGAAAATTATAGCAAGTTATTAATATGACAGCTGCTCATTAAGATATTTAGCCTTGGAAGTGTCTGGATGGTCACTATGAGTCAGAATTGGCTTGTATAGTCGTGGAAAGTCCTATGCAAAGTATAAAAACAATTAAAAAAAAACAAAACCCAACGCCTCAGCTAAGTGATTGCCATCTAGTTGGAAATAACCCATACCTGACCCTCCAGTGGATTTTTTTGAGGTTGCTTGGATTTAGTGGCAATAAAGTTATCATGCTAATATCATCTAGACCCTGGCTGAAAATAAAGAATACCATAGAATATTGTGGGTTTTGAATATGCAAAGGCATTTTACTTTGTGAGTTATAACAAATCATGGCTAACACTGAGAAGTATGGGACTCTCAGAGTACTTAATTGTGCTCCTGTGAAACCAACACCCAGATCAGGAAGCTGTTGTGTGAACAAAGCAAAAGGACACTACATGATTTAAAGTTAAGAAAGGTATATGTTAGAGTTGTGTTCTTTCTCCATACCTATTCAACCTGTATGCTGAGCAAATCATTCAAAATCCATAAATGAAGAACGTGGCATTCAGGATTAGAGAAAGACTCACCAAGAAAATCTATGCATATTACACAATGCTGCTTGCTAAAAGTGAGGAGGACTTGTAGTGCTTGCTACAGATGATCAAAGACAGCAGCCCTGAATACGAATTGCACGCAATGTCAAGAAATTTTTTTATTATTTATTTCAATGAATATTTATAGAGATTTTGGATTTCCATGCATTCATTGTTGCACTTTTATCCCCGCCCATCCCCCGACCCTAGTTCGCTCTTCTCTTTGAAAAGTAAAAGAAAAATTCTTTCATTGTTATACAATACCCCCCATACCCCACCCCAAGTATACTCCACTCTGCAACCTTCATTCCAGACTCTTATGATAATCATAATGCCCTATCATATATTGCTTTTAAACTGTTCTCTCCCTTATCTGTTTCAATGCAGTATACATAATTCATCCAGATTTTCTCATTCTTACTCTAACCCTGATGTCAGTTCCATTCTACAGCAGTGGCACCATGCAGTGTTTGTCCTTCTGTGACTGAGATATTTCACGCAGCACAATGTCCTCCAGAGTCACCCATATTAAATAATATTGCATGAGTTCCTTGTTTTTCAAAGCAGCACAGTATTCCAGTGTGTGAATATACCACAACTTCTCTATCTGTTCTTTTGTTGACAGGCACGTGGGTTGTCTCCAACTCCTTGCTATTGTGAACAAAGCTGCGATAAACATAGCTGTGTATATATCTCCTTAGATGGTGGTTATGGTCTCTTTAGGGTATACCCCCAGTACTGGAATTGCTGGGTCAAATGGTATCTCTATTTGTAACTTTTTGAGAAAGCACCACACAGCCTTCCACAGTGGGTGCTAATCCTCTCCATTGGACTGATAAGCAATATCATGACAGATGGAGAACCGATAGTGACTGTAAATGACTTTATCTTACTTGGATCCATAATCAACATCCTTGGCACCAGCAGTCAGGAGATCAGGAGGTGTATTAATACAGTGGGAAAGTCTGTGATCAAGGACTTCTCCAAATTTATGAGGAGTAATGATGTTAGTTTGAGGACATAGGTTCTCTTGATTCAGGCCATGATCTTTTCAATCACTTGCTGTGTTGCTGAATTATGAATAAGAATGAAAGAAGAATTGATTTATTTGAGTTGTGGTATTGGAGACACACATTGACTGTCATCTTATAGACTGCACCACTCTCTCCCCCATATGTCTTGGGAAGGTGCAGCCAAAAAGAACCTTGGAAACAAGAATGATGAAGGTTCATCTTACATACTTTGGGCACATTGCGAAGAGAGGCTATTCCTTAGAGAAGGACATCATGCTTGGGAAAGTGGAGGGATGGCAAAAGAGAAGAGAAGATACACAACCAAGTGATTTAAGACAGTGATTGCACTAATGAGTTGAAGTGTTTCAGAGACTGTAAGGATGTCACTGTGTGGGACAGGATTTAGTTCTGTTGTTTATAGGATCACTGTGAGTAATACTTGACTTAATGGCACCTAATAACAACAAGCTCCAAACAAGTTCATGCTGGAGAGGGCGAAACCAGGCTATTCCTTGGAGGCAAGGATTCTAAAGCTCTGTCTGACATATTTTAGACATGTTTCAAGGATGAACCACTCCTTATGGTTAAGACATTATGCTTGAGAGGGTAGAGGGACAGCACAAGAGAGCAAGATCCTCTAGGGTAATGGGGGTAGGTCTGTCAGGTAAAATAAGGTTGTCTCAGGATAGAGCAGGGTTTAGAGCTGTTGTACATAGGGTCGCTATGAGTCGCAGGTGATTTGTCGGCACATAACAACAACAAATTGCTTGGAAGGGAATTTCCCATTTTTCATGTCAGAGCCATTGGGCAGGTATAAGTGTGAATATCTTCTTCCTTGCTGTAGCTCATATATAGATTTTTAATGTTATTAGATTTCTTTTCAATTTGATGACTTTGTAACTTATTTAAGAAATTACTATTTGAATTTTAGTAAGTGTGTTTTTTATTATTTTGAAGGTAGCCGTGTCGTTTTTTATATATGATTTTGCACTGATAAATTTTTGTTCTTAATAATTCTTTTGTGTTTTATTAAACTCTACATGGTCTTAGATAAAACTGTACTATTTATGAATACATTTTATTAATATTTTGTTTGTGTAGTCCTTAAGGGATTCTGCTTATCTGTTTTAATGTTTTAGAATAAATTTTTAAAGAGTTTATTTTAACTAAGTTTTTAAAAATATTTCTTGTCAGTAACTGTTTTTACTTAGATGCCTTCATTTTTTCATGTATTGATAAATTATTTTTATTACTATTTTATTTTTCTGCTGTTTTATTTGGGAGCACTGACCAGCTCATGTGTAGGGAATTGTGATTATAATTATAAATGCCAAGTCTCCCTGGACGTTTGAATCCATTAGCCACTCTAAAGAAGAAATACAAGCAATCTCCTTCTGTTCATTTTACAGCTTCAGAAACGCTAAGGAGGCTCAGCTATTTTTCACTCATCTCAGAGTTGAGAGTTCTTACCTAATGTACTCAAGAATGAGGAGAGGAAGAACTTTCTTTTGGGGGGGGCAGGATTTATTAGAGAGAAACGAAAGGCTTGCACAGGAGAATCAGTGAGGGCCTCAGCAAGTGCTTTGACAATTCAAGTATCCTTCATCCCTGAGGGGCCCATAGCAGCAGAATTTTATTTGCTTCATCTGGAGAGTAAGGTGTAGCTGATTCAGTCCATAGTCTTTGCAATTATTTGCTATGTGTCAGAAAGCTGGACAATGACTAGGGATAATAAAAGGAAAATTGATATCTTTGAGCAGTGGTGCTGGAGAAGAGTATCAACCATGTACGGCTTGGAGAAAAAGCAGGTTTATCTGAGAGAGGATGAAACAAAGATGCTCTTTGGAGAAAAGGATTCTGAAGCTATGTCTGACGTATTTTAGGCATGTTGCAAGGAGGGACCAGGCTTTGGAGAGTGATGTGATGCTTGGGAGGTGGGGAGAGACAGTGCAAGGGAGGAAGACCCTTGATGAGATGGATTGATTCAGTGACTGGGGAAAGAAAGGTAGGTGTGTTGGAGACAATAAGATTGCACAGGATAGAGCAGGGTATAGGATTTTTATGCATAGGGTTTCTATGAGTCACAAGCGACCCAATGGCACATAACAATAGTAATAGTAAGTCTAGGGACCAAGGTGCACCTGATCAGGCCATGATCTTCACAATTACTTGCTACATGTAAGAGACCTGGAGCATGAGTAAGGATGACAGAAGAAGAATCTGTTCCTTTGCATGATGGTGCTGGAGAAGAGTACTGAACATACCATGAACCACCAAGAAAACAAAAATAACTGTCCTGGAGAGGGTGGAATCAAGTCGCTGCCTGGAGGCAAGAATTTTGAAGCTCCGTCTAACATACTTTGAGCATGTGGCCAGAAGGGACCAGTCCTTAGAGGAGTCTTTGGGTGGAGGGGCAGTGCAGGAGAGGAAGACTCTATATTACATGGATAGACAGAATAACTAGGGTAATGGGGGTAATTGTGTCAGAGTCACTAAGACTGGCCCAGGATAGGACAGTGTTCAGAGGTATTATACATAAAGTTGCTATGAGTCGCAGGCAACTCAATTACACATAACAAGAATAATAAATAGCATTAAGTTTTACATTGTCATCAATTGCCTTGGGGAAAGTGGTGTTTTCTGGGAACTGGCCCATCCATCAAGATGGATTCCATCATGAAGCATCTTGATAAGTGAGCACAACTTAATTACTGATGGTGTACTTGCATTTCTCTGTGGGGTCAGGAGTCCTTTTCCAGCTGAAGGCTCTCTGCTGCCTCTAGAGTAAGGTCATACAGCGGTTAAAGGGTGGTGGAATGCATGTTTAAGGAGTTAAGGCATAAGTTTAAGCAGATTCTGCCTGCAAAACAACTTAATAAGACATATGTGTCTTATAATACATTGTGGTTCTTAGGGGGAAAGATCTACCTTGTCATTTCCTGACTAACACCAGATGCCTTCCCTGAGTTCTGGCTCTGGCTACCCTGTCTCTGCTATGAATCATTTCCATGTGGACAACAATAAGTGTGTGAGCTGTATTACTAAAAGTATTTTGAAATTAGCATTATTATATTATTTATCCCTTAAAAAGAATCGATTTTGTGTTTATAATATCACTTGCATTTATATATGTTTATATTTTTTAGATGATATTTTAATTTCTGTTCTTCCATTTTTTTATCTTTATAACTGTTGTTGTGCACCATTGAGTCAGTAATGACCAATAGCTGACCTTCTAACAGCAAATTTCAAAGAAGTAGATTTTCCATCTTTCCTCCATGGAGCAGCTGTTGGATTAGAGCTGCATAACTTCATGTCTGTAATGCAACTCCTTACTGCCACACCCGCCTCGCTGTCCTCTCTGGCCACGACGCCTGTGTGACAAAATGGGTCGTCCGTGCCTGTACGGGGTCTCTGACCTCAAGGATAGCATAAGAGGGAACCTTGCAAGCCCTGTGCTTGTGAGTGGGCTGATGCCTGGATATTTGTTACAGATGGGTCTTCGTAATCCTGGGAAACCTCTGGAAATTAAGTTGCTTCTAGGATAAGAATGGGAGTTTCTGGGGAAAAATCAGGGGAATTTCACCAGAACTAGGATAAAGATTTAACTAAAGTCCTTAATCAGGAACCATTTGATGTTCCTGGAAATGATAACATACAAGATGAAAATATAAAAGAAATTGAGATTGCTCTTAAAAGTATAATTTTGAATATGATCTTTGAGTATGTATCTAATTCCTCTTTTGTGATACTTGCAACTCATATTCAGCAATGTAATTGTATATTAGGAGAAAGTTTAGACTAGTTTTAACAGCAGAAAGTCATAGTTAATGAGAATAAAACAGAGAGGTTTAAGAAAAGACTCAAAAGACAAACTTCTCTAAAAGTAAAGGTCTCTTTAAGAGATAGGAAATATTACCAGATAAATAATAGGTGGTGGGAAGAAAGTACTTATAAAGGACCATATGTCCTGCCAACTCCAATACCAGTACCTCTTCCTTATACAGACGTTTTGTATTCCAAGGAAAAAGAATTGAATATTACAAATTAACTTGGTAAAAACAAGTTAAAGGAAGTCGTCCACCTTAGTGCACATTGCCAAACAAAAAACAAATTAAAATCTTATGAAACAAGTTGCAAAAGCTATTGTTAAACATAGGAATGGTCCAGAGTGTAAGAAAATAGATGTTAAGATTCGTTAGGTACAGTACAAATATGAGTACAAAGGCAAAAACAAAGGTGGCTAAAATACAGTGACATAAAGTAGGAGAGGAAAGGAAGTGAAATGTAAACCATTAACCATTGTCTAGCAGATGACCAACATAAGGTCATTGTGTTTCTTGTTCAAAGAATGTTTAATAGCCGATGCTATTATTTAGTAATAGAAAATATTTTCTTTTTGTTAAAATCTTATGTGAGTTTTGTAATCACAAAATGTTGGCTATAAGTCAAGTTTAAACAAGTTTAAATGTATAAAAAGCAAGCTTTTAGCATAATAAATCAGAGCTCTCTACATCATCCTGGTGTGCAGACTCTCATTTTCGCCGACTTCGTCCCTCACCTGCTCTTCACCAAGAAACCCCTTGAGTTTCTTGTCACGACCGTAGTCGGGTGGTCGGTGACACCTTACCACTAAGTCACCGAAGCTTCCTATCTTTATAACACTCATTCTTGGGTTTTCTTTCCTTTATTGCAGTACTAGGAGCTCTGGTGGCCTAGTGGTAAAAAACTGTGCTGCAATCCCAAGGACACAGTTTTCAAAGCCCAATGTTCCTCAGAGGAAGGATGGACAATCTCCTCGCATGCATTTGTTGTTGTTTTTATGTACCTTAGCGTTGGAACTGACCCATAGCTGACTCTCCAGTGGGTTTTCTAAGGCAGTTAACTGAATGGGAGGAGACTGTACATCTTTCTCCCATGGAGAAGCTAGCGGCCTTGAAACATGTGCCTTCAGGATTGCAATGCAGTTTAATGACACTAAGCTACCCGAGCTCCCCTGCTGGTGGGTCGGCTATGGATTGGTTCCCACTCAACGGTACTCAACATCAACATCATGGTATAGTGAATTGAGTGATAAGGATCTTCTGACTATAACCTTTCATTTTGTAATGTACTGTGAATTCTAGCCTCTTTTATTGGGGTTTAAGGCCTTATTCTGGAGCAAGTAATCTATTATATTAAAGAGATAGGATTAGATTTGATGTATTTTGACTCAACATCGTAGACCTATGGTGGCCTAGTGGTAAGGAGCTGCTCTATCATGCCAAATACATCTGTTTCAGAATCCACCAGCTGCTCCAACAGAGAAAAATGGGCAATATTCTGGACAATTAAACTGGCTCTGAAAACCCCCCAGAGGGTCAGCTATGAGTTGGTTCTGACTCAAAGCCATATAACAACTACCACTTCCTTACTAGATTAGAGCTCTTGTGGCCTAGTGCTAAGGAGCTGTGTTGCAGAACAAAAGCTCATGGTTTAAACCTACTATCTGCTCTGCAGAAGAAAGATACACCATTTCATCCCCTGTGATTTACTGCCTCTGGAAACTTGATGGAGGATTGGCTGACTCACTGGAATATAACAACAACAATTTTACTAGACTTAGATTGTATGACCCAAGTCATCACTCAGAATTTTTTTGACAGTGTTATTTATATCCCTGAGGTCCAGAGAGAAATGCTCTGGAAAGTTCTTTTCCACTCTAGACACTGCATCTAACCTGATCCAAATATGCCAAGAGCTACCAGTTTCCAACCTTTCACTCACCATCCTCTCCAGTCACGTTCTACGGCCTGTTGTCTTACTACCCTTCAAGCCCAAACAACAGATCTGCAACTTGCCAATTCCACCACCATAAGGGCTTTGACCCTGATGGTTTTAACTTCTGTGAGGCTGCAGTGAATTACAGAACCAAAGGTGTCATCTGGGGAGAGATGGCTGAAGAGAGTAAGAATAATTGATGTTTAGTCTGATAGAATTATTTACAAGATTGAAAAATCTGGTTATTTGGGACATTCCTAATCTCCACCTTATAGGAATCAGTTATCACTAACTAAAACAAATTATTTCTGTAGTTACTTTTATGCCTTTTTAAGTTTCCAGAATAATATTTTCTGCTAATAAAACTTTAATTATTCTTAATTTAAAACTCAAACAAAATTATGGTTAGAAATGTCTCCAAATTGTATTTTGAGTTTAACAAATTTATCATCCTTCATTTCTGTGAGTGATGGCTTTTGATTTATTTTATGCAAAATTATGAAGTTTTTTCAAAATTTATTTTTGGACTATGCATGACAGAAAATGTCTGACTACATGAGTGTATCTCATTTAATTTGTGTCAAACAACATCTGTACGTTTGAAATTTCTACAATAATAAAAGATTATCTTTTCTTATATAAATTGTTGTTATTTTATGTAAAAATGAAACTAAAACTTGTATTTTCCCCTATTCTTATTTGTTCTGTATGCTACTGAGTTTATTTCAACTCATAACAACACTATACGACAGCATAGAACACCATAAGTGAGAGGAGCATAAGCTTTACCCAGAATCCCAGTGGCATAATGCATGGTTTATTAAGATGCTAGCTGAAAGTTTGATGATTTGAGTCTACCAGGCACTGCTTGGGAGAAAGATGAGTAGTTTCCTCCCATAAAGATTAATAACCTCAAAAACATGATGGAAGATTACAAAGTGATAGAAAAATTATTAAATCCAGAATTAGTAAAGATAATGAATACATCCTAACAAAAAAAAAGTTAGTTTAAACGTAAAAAACCCTAATACTAATAAACATTTCTGGAAGCAGGAGCAGCATCCACTTCCGAAATGGCTTGCCTCCGGAAACTCATGTACGAACAGTGCTCAGGCGGTTAGTTCATAGGGTCTCTATGAGTCGTCTACAACTCAACGGCATTAAACAACAACAAACACCAATAAATATTTAAGTCATCATTATTTAATAGAAATATTTAATCACTAAGACCAATATGGGGGGTGGAATAGGCCTGGTTAAATACCTGGCTAAGATACAATGCTTGTATGTTCATCTGTTTACAGAAAATATTGTGATTAAAACCAACTATCAGTTTAAAGGGAAAAAATATCTGATAAATTGCCACCAAAAAGATTTTTAAAATCTACAAGTAAAATCCCAAACCTACTGTCCTTGAGTTGATTACAACCCAAAGTCATCTTCCACCTTGTTTGTGAGGTTGTGAGTCTTTATTAGCTGGAGTCAGAAAATCAAAATAGACAAACTCACTTGGCATTAGGCACTGAAGGAACTGAAAAATAAATTCAAGCCTCAAGTGGCAATGGTTAAGGAGGCTATGGGCAGAATATTGAATGACCAGGAAGCATCAAAAGAAGATGGAAGGAGTACACAGAGTCACTATACAAACAAACAAACAAAAAATGGCTGACAAAGAATTTCATGAAACAACATATGATCAAGATGCAATGGTGATTAAGGAGGAAGTTCAAGCTGCTCTGAAGGAATTGGCCAAAAAATGAGGCCCGAGGAATTGATTACATTAAAATTGACATATCTCAACAAACAGGTGCAGCCCTGGATGCCCTCACCAAGTTGTACCAAGAAATTTGGAAGACAACTACCTAGCCCACTGACCGGAAGAGATCCATATTTATTCTCATTCCACAAAAAGATGGTCTGACAAAGTGTGAAAATTATTGGTATCATTAATATCACACACAAGATCTTGCTGAAGATTATCCAAAAATGACTGAAACAGTACAACAGAGAAATGCAAGATTTGGAAGCTGAGTTTAGAAGAGGCTGTGACACTAAGGCCATTATAGTCATTGTTAGATTGGTCAGAGCTGAAAGCAGAGAGTGCCAGAGGAATGTCTGTTTCATTGATTATGCAAAAGCATTTGACTGTGTGAATCACAACAAATTGTGTCTGACCTTAAAAGGAGCGGGATTCCCAGAATACTTAACTGTGCTCATGCCAAATCAATACTTGGACTATGATGCAGTCTTTGTGATAGAGCAGGGAAACACTGCATGTTTCAATACAGGAAAGGTGTATGCCAGGGATGCAACCTATCTCCTATCTTTTCAATCTATATACAGAGCAGATCATTCAGTAGGCTGGACTCTATAAGGAAGAATGTGGCAACAAGGAGACTAATCAACAACCTGAGTTATACAGATGTTACAACCTTGCTTGCTGAAGCAGAGGAGTACCTAAGGCTAAAGAAGGTCAAGGACTTCAGTCTTTAATGTGGATTGACACTCAACATCAAGAAGACAAAGACTCTCACCACTGAACCAACTGGCAGCATCATGATAGAGAAGAGATCAAGATTTCAACAATTTCAGCTTGCTGAGGTCCATAGTCAACACTCTTGGCACAGGCAGTCAGGAAATGAAAAGACAAATTACAATGTTTAAATCTGCTGTCTGGGACCTCTCCAGAGTACTGAAGAACAACAATGTCAGTCTAGAGAATAAGGGGCGCCTGCCTGATCCAAGCCATGGTCTTTGAAGTTACTTGCTATACATCAGAGATCTGGAGAATGACTAAGGATGATAGAAGAAGAATTGATCACTTTGAGTTGTGGTGCTGGAAAAGAAGGGGTTTGAGCATATCATGAATTGCTAAGAGAACAGACAGGAATGTCCTGGAGAGGGTGAGACTAAGTTGGACTTTGGAGGCAAAAGTTTTGAAATTCCATCTCACATATCTTAAGGGTGTTTCCAGGAGGGACAAGTCCTTGGAGAAGGGCAACATACTTAGAAGGGTGGAGAGACAGCACAAGAGAGGAAGACCCTGGATGAGATGGATTGACTCAGTAACTGGGATAATATGGACAGGTGTCGACTAATGGCACGTAACAACAACAACAAGGCTGGGTTCAGAACTATTGTAGATATGGTTGCTGTGAGTTGCATACAACTAGATGGCACATAACAACAACTATTCTTTGTGGTACAGTTGACTAAACTCATCCTGAAGCAACTCAGAAAACAGACTAATTGATAGTCTTCTGGAAGAACAGCCCTTCGGCATGGTTCTCTTCTTCATACATGGGGTCAGAATCCACTCCTTAGGACCTGAAAATCACTATTAACTTCTCATATATTTTTTAAATTTTATTAGTTTTAATGAACATTTACAGAGATTTTGGGTTTTCATTCATTCATTGTTGCACTGTTTTCTCCAGCCTCATCCCCAGTTCATTCTTCTTTCCCCCCC
>NW_006399817.1:13958701-13960378 GCF_000299155.1 Elephantulus edwardii
AAACCATCTGGTCCAGGGCTTTTTTTGGTTGGAAGTTGTTGTATTACCTTTTCAATTTCTTCTTTTGTAATGGGTCTGTTCAGATGTTCAGTTTCGGTTTGTGTCAGTTTAAGTAGGTTGTGTTTTTCTAAGTATTTGTCCATTTTCTCTAGATTTTCATATTTGTTTGAGTATAGTTTTTCTAACTTTTCATATTTTTATAAATAAATACACTGTTAAGTGAATGCAGATTCAGTTCTATACCTTCTAAATAGATTTTGATTTATTATATTGCATTTATTTATAGATATATACATACATAGATCTATAGAGTGTTTTTGCTGTAATGTGCCATTGAGTCAGAACCAACTCGTAGCTGACCCTTCAGAAGATTTTGAGAAACAATAAATGATATAAGAGGAGATTTCCCATCATTCTCTTGTGGAAATCCTGATGGATTAAAACTGTGTACCTTTTGGTTGGCAACACAATTCCTTACTACTGATCCATCAGAGATCCCGTATATAGATACATGTTTGCACATAACATTATGTGTGCAGAATAAAACCATTCCATAACGTTTGCAAGGCTTTGATCCTTCAGAATCAGATCAACAAGTCTTTTCATCTACCATTTGTGTGCCAGTTTATCATATTCTGCATGCTATTGTGATATTAGAAGCTATATCATCTGTCTTTCAGGTATCAGTAAGGTCACCCATAGTAGACATTTGCAGTGGGACTTCTAGATTATGAAAAAACTAGGAAGAAAAACTGCCCCCCCCCACTTGAAATGAGCCTTGAAAATCTTATGACTAACAGAAAAGCAATACCTGATATAGTGCTAAGGATGAGGGCTTCAGAGGAAATACACTGAAATAAGACTGGAAGAGCCGTCTCTTCAAAATCCATCTACCTTAACCATACGATCACCTGTGCTGTCAATGCAGAAACAGGTGACACAAGTTCACCAACTGCTCTATGAAAGAAAGATTGATAATCTTCCATGTGATTTACAGCCTATGAATCCCTTCTGGAGAGTCAGCTATGAATGGATTCTGACTCAATGGCAATGAAACATAGAGAAAAAAATAATTACATGAATAGAGGAAAGTTTTCTGCAATGACAGATCTTAATTTTCTGATGTGGCAAACTCAAAAAAGAGGGGGGAAAGCTGCACTGTCTACTGATAATAACAATGTAGAATGTATGAGACTTGAGACTATGGAAATTGAAAGTTATAAAAAATGAGATGGCACAGATAAAGATTAATGTCTTCTAGAGATTAATTAGCTGAGATTGACTGATATCGGCTATTTTGTAGCAGACAAGAATATGATTTGCTAACTTGGAAAACTCCACTCAACTGCCAATTTGCTGTACTGTGTATGATAGTTTGCACATTGCAGTGATGCTAGTAATTATACCAATGGTATTTTGAATACTAGTGGGATCTAACATGGTGGACAAGCTTCAGCAGAACCTCAAGGCCAAGACAGTCTAAGGAACAGGACTGACCATCTTCTTCAGAAATAGAAGATCCTCAAAAACCCAATTAATGCTTTTAGAATATTGCTTAATGTAATGCTGGAAGATTAACCCCTCTGGCTTTAAGTCACTAAAAAAAATTGAGGAAGAACTCCCTTCTCAAGGTACAGTGCACTGTAGTAATGTGTTGTTGTTGTTGTTGTTGTTGTT
>NW_006399817.1:13964308-13965506 GCF_000299155.1 Elephantulus edwardii
AGTCTTACCCCCACCCCAATGCCAGCCTCATTCTACAACAGTGGCACCATATAGCATTTGTCCCTTTGTGACTGAGATACCTCACTCAGCATAATGTATACCTGTTTTTTAAAACAATAGATGGTTTACAAATCAAATTGATTTTTATATATTATAGATGTTTTGTTTTTAACAAAAACTTTAATTAATTACCTTTGTTTATTGAGGTTTCTTTAATACGATGTCTTATTTATCCCTTTATACTTTTGTAAGTGGTGTTAATTTCTCTATGACACATTTAACATTTTATTTTTATCTTTAAAATTTTACCATTTCACTTTAATTTAACCGGTTTGGCTTTTATATACTTAACTAGACTGCTAAGGTTTAAAATATTTTCTGCCGTTTCCTTTTGGAGGATTATTTATCTCTTCTGCATTGTATCCCGAAGCTTTCTGTTGGCAGTAGTCTATAGTCAATTGAGTTAACTAACTCAAGGCCACACATACGTAGCAGTTTGAATCCACCTTTGGCTCTGTGGAAAAAAGATGGACAGACTCCTTTTATGGCAATGCAGAGTCTTGAAAATCTGTTAGAGGGTAACTAGCACTAAATAAATTAAAGTAGTTTGAGTTTACATTTGACTACATTACATTAGGCTTGTTTAATTTATTTGGTCAATCAAATTTATATGGGAATATGCACGGGGAGGTTTCTCCACAGAAGCATAAATTGTGTTGTTAAGTGGCATCAAGTTGACTACAACTCATAGTGACTCTGTGAACAACAGATCTGAATCCTGCCCTAACTGGCGCTGTTTTCGTCATCTCTGACACATTTGAACCTACTGCTGTAGTCATTGTGTCAATCATCTCATTAAGGGTCTCCCTCTCTTGTGTTTATGCTCTACCCTTAGAGGCATGATGTCCATTTCCAAGGAATAGTCTCTCCTAGCAGCATGCCTAAAGTGTAAGAGACGAAGCTTCTCCATTCAAAGGAGCACTCTGGCTACAATTTCTTCAAGATAATAATACCTGTTTGTTCATTTGGAAATATGAGCTATTCTGCACACTTTTCTAACTCCATAAATAGAGGTTTTATAAAGCTTTCTACTCACTGGCCTGAGACCAATAATGTCTCATATACAAACTCTTCTTTCAACTCTGAGCCCTGAGCAACAGAAAAAAGTAGACAAACTCATTTTCTTTTTCTTTTTTTT
>NW_006399817.1:13965829-13969547 GCF_000299155.1 Elephantulus edwardii
GTGGGTTTCAGGGTGAAGATCTTCTCTCATTACTCTAAAGGGCCCCTTTGGCAATAGGAAACACATAGACTATTATGGAGATTGATTTTGGAATTTAGATGCACTGTTGTCAAATGTGCTTAGCCATACATGTTCATATCCTTGAAGATGCATCATGGAAGTGTTGCAGCCTAGAAGACACAAATTTAACAAGTTAAAAGTACATGAGTCAAAAATTAAAAAGCATTAATATTCCAAGTAGAGGCTCTAATAGTGGCACAAATCAAGTTACAGAGGGAAGGTAGTTCTTACAATAAAAAGCCTATTGACTAGCACGTTGTCTATTATAGTATAAAGGTTAGGAACCACAAGATGTAGAGGCTCAACTATGTCATTTATTGTTCTTAATCCTGGACTAAATTCCATCTACAACTTGGTTGTTTTTCAACGTGGAAATCCACATGCAAGGCAGAGGTGAAGTAAGGAACTGCTTATGAGGTACGCATATTATAATAGTGATGATTTTTATTCTCTCATTACTAATATATTATGATCCATTTTTTAACTTCAATTAAGTTAGCTGAAAAGAAAAATAGTAGTGTAAGTGTTGAATTTATGCTTTCTATATTAGACTTCTGGAGAAAGGATGAAAGACACCCAAGAGTTGAGGACTCTCCTTCATAGGGTCTCTATGAGTCACCTGTGACTCAACAGCACTTAACAACAAACAACATAGTAGACTTAGATTTGACTCATGACGATGTACCTCATGTAGAGCTACCACGGGTCTATCAGCGGAGACTTGCATGTTACTGTAATGCTGAGTAGCTTTCACTGGAACTTTCAAAATAAACCACACTATGAGAAAATCCTAGAGATTGCTTTTTGGTGATATGGACCTTATGGACCATAATGAACTGATCTATAATTACTCCCTAGAATGACACAGGACTGAGAAGTAATTTTTTTTCTGTGGAACATGGAAATCACCAGAAGTGGAAGACTAACTCCTTGATAGCCAACAGCAACAAAAGTAAACTGCAGCTGACTTGTGAAAGTCTACCCCCCAAAAATCCTTCCTTAAGTCTATACATGGAAGAATATGTTTTTTGTTGCTACTGTTGGGACTGTTATGGTGATCTCCCTCACCACCTTGCCAAATTTGTTGTCAATTCTATCCCTTATACCTAATCACACCTAAAGAGTATTTTCTCTTTATGTGAATTGGGTAATATTTTGGGGGGTTTTAGGTGCTATTGAGTCTACTAAAACTCACAGTGACCCTGTGAACAATGAATGTGAACTTTGCCCTATCCTTTGTCATCCTTATTATCTGTTACATTCACTGTGCCAGTCTATCTTTTTGAGGGTCTTCCTCTCTTTCACTGACACTTCACTTTTCCAAGGATGATGTTCTTTTTGGAAAACCATATAAATAATAGGAGTATGATTAGATAAGGTACTGTAAGTAAAACTCAACTGAAACATGAATTGTATAAAGTATGAATTTAGGAAAATTGAAGAGTCTAAACCAAATTGAAATGGATTGCTTAAAGATCTATATACCACCCATTAGTAACCTAAGACTAACTTATACTGGCTACTTTGAATCGTTGTTAGATCCCATCAAATCAAGTCTGACTAATAGCAACCCTAAGGACAACAGATATGAATTCTGCTCTATCTTATGACTTCCTCATCATTTCTAATACACTTGAGACCATTGCTGAAGTCATCATATCAATCCATCTCATTGGGGGTATTCCTCTCTTTCACTGACACTCTACTCTTCCAAATATAATATCCCTTTCCAAGGAACAGCTTCCTCTACCAATGTGTCCAAAGTATGAGCGAATGAGGCTTTGTCATCCTTGTCTCCGAGGAGCACTCTGGCTCCACCTTTTCCAAGACATATCTATCCACGGCAGTCCATGGTATATTCAGTCTCTCTTGCAACATCACAACTCAAAATCATCAATTCATCTTCTGCCATTCTTATTTATTGCCCCGCTCTCAGATGTACAACAAGTAATGGAAAAGATCATGGGCTGATTCAGGTGCAGCTTAGTCTTCAAACTGACATTATTGTTCTTCAATATTTTGGAAAGGTCTCTGACAGTGGATTTGCCAAAAACAATGTGTCGTTTTATATCCTGACTACTGGTACCAATGGTGTTGGCTTGAGTAAAGCCTGAATTTGTGTACCCTAAAGTCGGAACTGACACATAGCTGACCCTCCAATGGCTTTTCACATGGAAGGAGATTGCCCATCCATTTCCCACAGAGCAGCTGATGGCCTCGAACTGCATGCCTTCCAGATTGCAGCACAGCTCTTAAAATGGTGTTTTGTAATTTTCTTCCAATTAAGTCTTTTGTGTCCTATATTAGGATGGTTGTAAGTATTTAATCTTGTAGTTAGTGATTGTAATTAATATTAGTTTTTCTATATTCTCTTCTATATTCTCTTTGCTACTGTGGGAAAATCCAACTGAATTTTTGTATATTGATTTTTTGTCCTGCAACTTTGCTCAATTGGTTAAGTATATCCAAGAGTTTATTTGAGGATTGTTTAGGGTTTTCCAAGTATCATATCATCTATCATATCACCTGTATATAGAGATTGCTTTATCTCATCTTTGCCAATCTGGATACCTCACATTTCCATCTCTTTTCTTATTTTGCTCTCCAGGACTCACAATGTAATATTGACTAGAGGTACTGATAATCACATCCTTGCCTAGTCTTTGTTCTCAGGGGAAATACTTATAATCTTTCCCCATTAAGGATGATGCTATTGGCTTAGAGATCACCAAAATAGAAAACCTTGGAATATTATCCCTCATGAACAAAGATACAAAAATCCTTAACAAAATCCTAGCTAGTAGAATCCACAGCAAACCAAAAAGCTAATACATCACAACAAAATGAAATTAATTATAGGCCAAAGATAGTTCAACATAAGAAAAACAATAAGTGCAATTCATCACAACGTAATAAAGCATAGTAACCACATGATTATCTTAATTGATGCGTAAATATCTTTTGACAGAATTGAATAAACTTTTTTGGTAAGCACATTCAACAAAATAGGATAGAGGAAAATGTCCTCAACACAATTAAAGCGTATACTCTAAAGCAATAGCATAAATCAATCTCAACATCAAGGAAACAAAGATCTTCACCATAGGAAAAATAGTTAACATTATAATAGATGGAGAAAGGATTTAAGCTGTTACTGTGAATTTACCATGGACTGCTAGGAGGTCTGGTGGTTTAGAGGTAAGAAACTGTGCAGCAATCTCAAAGGCATGCAGTTCAAATCCAGAAGCTTCTCTTAAAAAAAAAAAGATGGGCAATCTCTTAACTGTCTCTGAAAACCTGATAAAGGGTCAGCAATGAGCCCATTCCTACTTGGTGGCACCTAACAACAAAAATAGTCAGCCTTGATGGCACTTTACAACAACAGTGAGTCCCCAGACTCAGTGGTACAGTACCAATTAAAATGTTTCAATGAATACACATTGGAGGCACTTACTTGTCTCTAACAAAAAATATGGAAAACAGCTGCCTAATTAAAAGAGATTCTGAGCAAAAGCAATATAGCAGAATTAAGACATTTTAGAGTGTCAGCGGTCTCAACAGCACTTACCAAGAACAAAATCATTAATATCACACAAAAGTAAAATCTTGCTAAAGATAATTTTTATATACTTGAATCATGCAGTTTGGACAGATCAGT
>NW_006399817.1:13970821-14001564 GCF_000299155.1 Elephantulus edwardii
GGTGAAGTGCCTGTTCATATCCTGTGCCCATTTTTCTATTGGATTCTTTACCTTTATCTTGTTGTGGTGCTCAAGTATTTCATAAATTCTGGATATAATTCCCTTATCTGATATGTTATTACCGAATACTTTTTCCCAGTCAGTGGCTTCCCTTTTTACCCTATTGAGGCTACAGATTAAAATCACCCACCTTCGGCTTTTAAATAGGAGGCTGAATCACATCACCTCACTCCCCTTACCAAATCAACACTCCACTCTAAGGCTCAGCAGTCCCAGCAAAAAAGCTTCTGTAGAACCTGGCTCCTGCAGATGACTTTCAAACTGGATCCAGCCCCATACAGTCCCAGCAAATCAAGATAACACTGAAAATAGTGGAAATTCCAAGAGGTAGTAGTTTGAATAGAACAAAGGGAGAGCTCACCCTTGTGGATTTAGTAGAAGTCAGATGTGCTCATGTGGACTTTGCCCATTTTACACGTTTTCTGTATGAATTCCGTTCCATTATGACAATTATCATTTAGCAAGTAGACACTTTCTGGGGTCAACAGATCAGAAGTAGGGAGTATACACAAGGTACTGAAATAACAATTCATCTCTTTCCTTGGCAGGAATAGTGAAAAGGTGGATAAAACTTGTGTACATTCTAGCCATTGCTTCTGAAAACACAATAATTGGAACTCTTTTTCTTTTTGAAAAGGTGATTATTTGGGAGTGAATATTTTTCATTTTCTTAATAGTCTCTGTGATGTCATTTACATATCATTTGAGTAAAAGCTAATTTGACTCTTTTTAGTAACCTCAATATTACATGAGTAAAGAGTGTTATTAACTTAAGAAATAGCAGTATGATAATTAAAATTCATTGTTGTATACCACTATAAAACAGTATAGGACCAACATAAGTTTGTATAAATTACTTAAAACCACCCAGATACAAATACTTCATGCTTACTATAATCTTAAGAAGGTCTACATATTTCTAGAATATTGAATAATAAACTTTATTTTCATTTTTGGTCCCACTGAACTATATAAGCCCAAATCATGTTGTTGAGGTCATTCAAAGGAACAGTCTGAAAACTTATTTCACCTCTTGAAAGGAGAAATGGGAGAGCAGGGGAAAAGGTAGAGAGGAGGGACGGGAAGTTCTTAAAGAGGAATAATGAACACCTGCCTTGTGTGCAGTATGGTGTGTCTCATAAGTGCTGACACAGGCAAACACTCCAGGGATTAGGGGAAATTGGTGATCTAGTAAAATATGGTCTTTAGCTAAAGGTCAAATGAAATTGTACTGGAAACCTTGGGGATACTTTAAAGAGGGAGCTGAAGACAGGGGGCTGCTCATTAGAGCCTGTGCTTAAGTACCAGTTTCACTTTATCAGGGAAATTGTTCATTTGTGTGAAAATTTGACCTCTGTCAGTTTGCCAGGCGGGCTGGGCCCCGGGTGATCTTGAGCTCACGTGCACTTGCAGAAGTTAAAGCTACCTGGGGACCACTTTCAAAGGACACAGCCAAGGTTAGCAGACCCAAAATCTGACCTTCCTCTTCTTTTGTTCCATTTATATCTGTTTGTAAAGTTCAAATAGTTCTCTTTTTTCCCCAAAAAAGAAAGCGCTTCAAATGCAATAAAATGATAAAAGATTCCGAAGGGATGCAGCTATAAAAAGAAAAGGTGGAATAAAAATGTTTCACCTAGGAAGGTTGGTTATTTAAGGAAATATATTTCCAAAAGTGAGGTAGCAATTACCATATATTGTAGCTTCCCTTGGATTTAGCCTTAAAATATATGGTGCTGCTTCTTTTATCCAGAGCCAAATATTATTGCTAATGGATTAATGAAGAAAAAGAAGCGAGAAGCATTTCCACAGGATGTTTGTTGCACAAAGAGACTTAAAAGATGATTAGGAATTCTTTATATTGTTCAAACATCTGGATTTTCTTATTACATAGCAACAGAAAGTAAACTACAAATGAAGAGAAATAATAGATTGTGATGAAGCAGCATGGATAAATTACAATGAAAGAACTAAAGTTGAATATTAAAAATTGATGTAAAGCATCTATTATGTGATGTGATGTTTTCCTTCATTACCTTATCTGACATTCTTAAACTTTTGTATTTGTTATCAATCTTCTGTAACTAGTATGTATTTTCAAGAGGAAAGGGAGGGTTTTGTTGTTTTGTTGGGTTTTTTAATTCACTACTGTGTTCCTGATATCTAGAAAAGCACCTGGCATAGTGGGTATTTGTACTGTTTCAACATACTATCTTTCTGCTACTTTGTTATTTATCTCCTGAATAAATTCATATGACAGACATGTTTTTATAATATCTCATTTAATCATTTTGACAACCATGTGAATTAGTTATTTCAGAAATAAAAATGTTGGTGTTTATTCTCATAGCTAATATGGGGTAAAAATCTAACTGTGACTTCTGATTCCATGGACTTTTCACTGTAAGCTAGTAGAGACTTTTTATTTTGCTGGTATAATTAAAGTCCTGAACAATTTTCTCAAAATAATTAAAATTATTATAGATCTGATAGTTTATTAGTAGTTCTTGTACTCTAAATCATATGTGTGTGGGGGGAGGGCTTCATCTTAGTCTGAGCAATATGAAATTTTCGTTACTTCACTATTTTTAACTTACATAAATATCAAATGGATATGTTTCAAACCAATTTTAATTCTGTTTTACAGATGATAATTAAATTATGTTGTTATTATGTTCCACTGGGTTGCAGTCAAATCATAACTGACCCTCCAATGGGTTTTCAGAGACACTAAATCACATGGGAAGAAATTTCTCATCCTTCTTCTGCACAAGAGTTGGTGGATTCAACTATGTGCCTTCAGGATTACAGTGCAGCTTTTTACCACTAGGTCCTCAGAGCTCTCTAATTTAAAATTTAGACAAATAATACAATTTTCATAAAATTCAATACCAGCATCAAATAAGATCTAAATTAGCATTTAGTTAAAAATGGCACTAGAGACACTATTGCCAATATTAAATAGATCTTCGCAGAAAACAAAGAGTACCAGAGAAATATCTATCTGTGTTTCATTGACTATGCAAAAGCGTTTGACTGTGTGGATCACGACAAATTGTTGCTAACCTTGAGGAAAATGGAAATCCCAGAACACTTGTTTGTGCTTGTACAAAATCTATGCTTGCACCAGGAAGCAGTCCTCAGAACAGAGCAGAGAAACTCTTCATGGTTCAAAATCAGGAAGGGAGTGTGTCAGAGATACATCCTCTCTCCATACCTCTTCAGTCTATATGCAGAACAGCTCATTCAGGAAGTGAGCTTTATGAGGATAAATGTGGCATCAGGATTGGAGGAAGACTTGTAAACAACCTACATTGTGCAGATGACACAACCTTGCTTGCTGAAACTGAGGTGAACCTGAAATGCTTGCTGGAGAAGGTCAAGGACTGTAGTTTTCAATATGGATTGAAGCTCCACATCAAGAAAACAAAGATTCTCACCATTGGGCCAGTGGGTAGTGCCATGATGGGTGGAGAAGTTAACAGTTACAGCTTTCTAAGCTTCACAATCAACACTCTTGGCCCCAGAGTCAGGAAAGACAAATTGAATTGCGAAAATCTGATGTCAAGAACCTTTCCAGAGTATTGAGAAGCAACAATGTTGGTCTAGAGACTAAGGTGTGCCTGATGCAGGCCCTGTTTTTCACAATTACTTGTTATGTAACAGATAGCTAGATCATAATAACTAAGGATGATAGAATAAGAATTTATGCCTTTGAGTTGTGGTGCTGGAGAAGAGTCTTTAACATACCATGGACTGCCAAGAAGGCAATTAAGTCTGTCTTGGAAAGGGGAAAACCAAATTTCTCTTTGTAGGCTCGGATTTTGAAGCTCTGTCTCACAAACTTTCGGCCTGTAGCCAGGAGGTACTGATCCTTGGAGAAGGACATCATTCTTGGAAGGGTGGAGAGACAGAGCAGAAGAAGACCCTGAATAAGATGGATTGACACAGTAACTAAGGCAATGAGGGTAGTTGTGTCAGGGTCAGTGAGATTGGCTCAGGACAGGGCAGGCTTCAGGGTTATGAGTTGCAGGTGACTCTACAGCATATAATAACAAGAACAAATATAATTTTGACAATAGAATCCTGGAAGAAGTGGGTGATAAGACATAGTGTTTGGGAAATTATCTTTATTTGGAACCAAACATAGACTTATATGAAATAAAGTACAAACTTTATGAAGGGGGTGTGTGTGTGTGTGTGTGTGTGTGTGTGTGTGTGTGTGTGTGTCTCTACCATCATATCGGATCTGACTGGTACAGGAGGAGATTGCCCCTCCTTTTCCAGCAGAGTATCTGGTGGATTCAATCGCATACCTCTGGAATTGCAGAGCAGCTTCTTGCCACTAGGTCACCAGAGCTCCCTGCACACTTACGTGAATTCTTAAGGCAAAAAACACTTTTGATTTCACACTATGTGTAACCCCTTTGCTAGTACTCTACTGAAAAACAGAGCAACGGCAGTACCCATACTGAACCATAGCTGACCCTCCAGACAGTTTTCAGAGGCAGTGAATTAGTATTAGGTAAATATTTCCTCTCTTTTAACAACTGAACCAACTCTGGCTCATTCTTTGTCACAATTACCTTCACTTGCTGCAGGGGCATCTTTTAAATCACTGGGAATATTTTAAGCTTAGCTTTTTACTCCCCAAACCCCAAACTCAAGTATCATGTGGAAACTCATAGAAACTTTCCATCCTTCTGGTTTTCAAGACTGTGAATCTTAACAAGAGGGAACTGTCCATCGTTCTTGAAACTGCTGGTTGAATCAAACTGGCCACCTATTGGTCAGCAGCTCAACACATTATTCTCTAAATAATGCTAAAGCAAAGGGAAGCTAAATAATAATTGTATGTTTCTGTCTCAATTTACAAATTATTCTTTTTCTACTTCTTCTTTATAGCATTTATTATTTTTCTCATTTAGCATTTTCTTCCCCCGACTCCCTTTCCCTCCCCAAGCCTACCCTGCAATGTATCCCTTGTTCCGGATTGTGAGACATTCAATGTACAAATTCTTGAAGTCAGAATTGGAATATATCTTGTTTGTAATGTAGGAACTACCTGTATACTTATTTTCAGAGCCTCTTTTCCTTTCATTATTATCATTAAATGCCCGTGCTGAGATGAGCCATTAATTAGCACAAATTTATACTCTTCTGAGAATCAGGAAAGGTAATTTATTTTTGAAGGAAAAATTATACACTTCATATAAATGTCATCAGTATGCAAAGATCTGGTTTAGAGAGGTTAACAAAAATGTAGTGCATCTAAAGGTAAACTGTGCTTTTTTTTACTATAAGGAAAGATCTCTTATCATTTTAAAATTGTTTTTATCTATAACTTTTTTCTCTTCCCATCCCAAAAGGATATTTGTATATTAGAAGTGTAAAAATATAGGATTGCTATATTTCTATTATGTTCTTAAAAATATAGTTCTGAACAACTTCATATATCTAGAAAGTATTATTTAACTTGTGATTGTACTTTATAAATTCATTAAACCTTCAGACTCCTATTGATTTCTCAGGAAAATAGTAAATACAAACATAAAGAAAATACTCACTGCCACGAAGTTGATTCTAGCTCATGGAAAATTCCCTCAGGTTTCAGGGGCAGTCAATCTCACTAAGCCACCACGGTTTCTAAAAAAAAAATAAATAAAATTTTATATATATATATATATATATTACTACAAATAAGCAGTGTAATGACCCACACGTTATTTATGTCAGTAATTACTTGAATTGAATTTCAATGATTAGTACTACTTTTCAGGTAGGATTCTGAGGGAGGTTACACAGGTTATTTAACAAACTGGTTTTCAAGGTTAGTCATCATATTCAGCCAAATACTCTCATTTTCCTAAAATAATACACATTTTTCTAAAGGTATAGAGAAAAAAAAACCCTTTGATCTCTGAAGTCATGTTTCTTTGCCTGAGATTCATGTTTAAAATGTGCAAAGCATAATGTTTAGGAGAAAAAAATGTAAATGTGATTTTATATCTAGCTGATTTATGTATTATTACTCAAAATCCTGAAATTTGTTTCAAATTGAAGCAGTAGCATGGGAGATGCTTACTCAGAAGTCACAACTTAACTTGGGATATAAGTTTTCCAGGGTGCTTTATTAAAAAATCATAAGGAGAATTCACATTTCATCAACACATCTATTAAAATTAGAATGATAGTGATGACAGCATGGTCCTTGCACAAGGATGACACATACATTTGTGAAGTGGTCTATATTTTTGTTTTAAGGGAGATATTACTCCGAAAAGGAAGGTTAGAATGGTTACATAATAAGAAAAATGTAATCAGTGGCACTAAACTGTACAAGCAGAAACTGTTGAACTGGTGTTTGTTTTTCTTTGTATATTCACAGCAAAAACAAAATAAAATAAATAAAAAGAATAATCAGGGTAGAAATGGTGTTTTGTTTTTAATTAAGGCATAAGTGAAGGGAGATTATTTCTATGATTCTCAAATATGATAGAGAAAATTAAATGTGGTGTTTGTGGTTTTTTTTCCCTCCCTAAGGATACAGAAAAGTTAAAGTCATGCTGAATACTAAGATGTGAGGTGAGGTAAGCTGTACTAACAAAGGCTTTTTGCTCCCACAGCCTTGGGGAACTAATTGTATTAGTTATGGTAATAGTGCCCTCCAGAGGAATTTCATAGGAATTTGAAAGGCTAAGAAGAACCAGAAAATTGAAGACTGTGAAATCAGGAAATTAAATACATGCCTAAAAAAGTAAATTAGCTACTTAATCTTACCTAGGCAATTAATAGAGCCTTTGGATTAAATTTGCTGGTGAAGTTAATACTCTACTCATGACTATACATATCAGTAAACATATTTTTTAATATTTAGACCACTTGTGAAACTTACATCTTAATCTTCTTATAAAAGCAAGAATATAATTTCATCTGTTTTAAAAAGAAAATTTAGTTCAAAAAACAGTAAAGGACTAAGGTTAGGAATTAAAAATTTATGGTTTTCCTTCATGGGACCACACTTCAGAAATTATAAATGAAGCTATCATTTTAACACTGTGGAGAGGCTCTGGATGCCTATTTATTGGTAAGAAGCTGTACTTCAATCCCCAAAGCATGTGGTTCAAATCCACCAGCTGCTCCTTGGAAGAAAGATGTACAGTCTCCTGTCATGTGACGTACTACCTCTGAAAACCCTCTGCAAGCCAGCTGTGAGTCAGTTCCAACTTGACAGCATACAACTACAAAAAAAAGAGACAAGATTATAAACTACTAATATTAGTTACTAGAAGTAATTTTAAACCGAAAAAGAGAGACTAGTAGCATATATATTACATATACCAAACTAAATAGTTGTTGCTATATGCCGTTAAGTCACCTGTGACTCCTAGGGACCCCCTACATTCAAGAGCTCTGAAGCCTGCCCTGTCCTGAGCCAGTCACTGACTTCAACACTCCTATCCCCATTGCCCCAGTTACTGTATCAATCTGTGTCATCCAGAGTTTTCCTCTCCTGCATCCTTCCCACAATGATGCTGTTCTCTAAGGTCTGGTCTCTCCTGGCCATGTGCCCAAAGTATGTGAGATGGAGTTTCAAAATCCCCACCTCCAAGGAGAAACTTGGTTGCACCCTCTCCAAGACAGACATATTTGTTTTCTAGGCTGTCCATTGTATGTTCAAGGCTCTTCTATAGCATCACAAGTCAAAGACATCGATTCTTCTTCTGTCATCCTTAGTCATTGTCCAGCTCTCTAAATGCATAGCAAGTAATTTTGAAGACTATGGCCTGGATCAGGTGCACCTTAGTCTCTAGCTTGACATCATTGTATTTCAGTACTCTGGAGAGGTCCCTGATGGCGGATTTTCCCAGTGCAATTCTTATTTTTATTTCCTCACTGCTGGTGTCTATTTGGCTCCACAATTAACAATCAAAATAAATAAATAACATTTTTTTTAAAAAGAAAGAACCTCACTATCATACAACTCATTATGCCCCTTAGGATAGAGGATAGAATAGACCCACCCCTTAGGGTTTTCAAGGCTACAATTGTTACAGAAGAAGACGGCTATTTCTTTTTCTAGTGAAGTATGTTCTGATAATTCACCTTGCAATTAACAATCTGCTTTAATCAAGGGCTCTTTAGATTATAGAGAGGAAATTAAGCAAATTTATTTTTCCAAAGACTTCCCCCCTGAGAACAACTATGTTAGACAAAGACTCACAATTCTTGCCTCTAAGGAGCACTTTGCTTACACTTTTAGGACATATTCACCTGTTCTTTTGACAGTCCATGGCATGTTCAGTATTTTTTCAAGAAATTATTCAATTTAAAGGTACCAATTCTTCTTCAGCCTTCCTTATTCACTGTTTAACTTTCATACGTATATGAAGCAATTGAAAATACCAAGAATTGGTTCAGGCACACCTTAGTCTTCAAAGTGACATCTTTTCTCTTTAACACTTCAAAAAGGTATTTGACAGCAGGTTGACCCAATTAAGTAAGTAATAGACTTCTTGGAGCTGCTTCTATGGCTGTTGAGTATAGATATATATAAAATTATATCTTGACAACAATCTTTTCTCCCTTTGTTATGATGTTGCCTATTGATTCACCTATGAGAACTTTTGGGTTTTGTTTTGTTGGGTTTTTTTTTTTATGTTCAGCTTTAGTCTGTAGTGAAGAATATACTTTGGTCTTGTCCACGAAGTGGTTCAAGTGCATTTTGATCAGGCAATGTTCTGTCAGCTGCTTATCACGGGTATTTGAGTCTTCTTTCAAATCTGATGGTTCATTCTTTTTCATATAGTTCAGCTTTTTGGGTTGTTTGTTCTGCTTATTATTGTTGTAGTTATGTGCTGTCAATCAAGTCACCTGTGACTCATAGAAACCCTTTGTACAATAGCCCTGAATCTTGCCCTATCTTGAGCCAATCTCACTGCCCCTAACAAACCTATACATACATACACACACACACTCCCACCCCAGTTACAGAGTCAATCTATTTCATCCAGAGTCTTCCTCTCCTGTGCTATTCTTCCACCTTCCCAAGCATGATGTCCTTTCTCCAAGAAATGGTCCCTCCTGGTAACATGAACAAAATATTCAAGACAGAGCTTTAAAATCTTATCCTCCAAGGAGTAGTCTGTTTCACCCTTGTTGGGACAGACTTGTTTGTTCTCTTGGCAATACAAGGTGTGTTCAAAACTCTTTCCAGCACCACAACTCAAAGGCACTGAAGCTTCTTCTATCTTCCTTAGTCATTGTCCCAATTTCTGATGCATAGCAAGTAATTGCAAAGGCCATAGTCTGGATCAGGTACACTTTAGTCTCTAGATTGAAATCATTGTTCTTCAGTAATTTGGAGAAGTCCCTGACAAGATTTTCCCAAAGCAATTTGTCTTTTGATTTCCTGACTGCTGGTGCCTTGTGTAACCAAGCAAGCTGAAATTCTTAACAATCTTAGTCTCTTCTCCATCTGTCATGATGCTGCCAATTGGCCCACTGGTCAGAATCTTTGTCTTCTTACTGTTCCGCTTCAACCATATTGAAGACAGCAGTTCTTCACCTTCTGCAGCAAATTCTTTAGGTCCTCCTCAGTTTCAGCAAGCAAGGCTGTGCCATCTGTTTGTCAATTGTTGATGAGTCTTCCTCCAATCCTGATGCCACATTCTTTCTCATAAAGTCCACCATCCTAAAAGGTCTGTTCCACATATAAATTGAAAAGGTATGGAAATAAGATGTATCCCTGATGTACATCTTTTCTGATTTTGAACAGTGAAGTGTTTCTTTGCTCTGTTCTGATGACTGACTCTTAGTCTACATACAGGTTTCACATAAGCACAATTAAGTATTTTGGGATCCTCATTCTTCTCAAGGTTAGCCATAATTTGTGCTCCGTATACTCAAATGCCTTTGATTAGTCAATGAAGCACAGACAGACCTTCCTCTGGTACTCTCTGCTTTCTAACATTGGCTATAATGTCCCTTGTGCAACAACCTCTTCTAAATCCACATTGCACATCTGCCAGGTTTCTGTTGGCATACTGTTGTTCCAATAGTTTTTGGATAAACTTCAGAAGGATCTTGCATGCATGTTGTATTAGTAATATTGTTTGTTACTTTCCACACTGTCAGATCACCTTGTTTTGGAATGGAAATAAATATGGGTCAGTTCAAGTTAGCTGGCCAGGTAGATGTCCTCCAAATTTCTTGACACAACTTGGTGAGTACATCCAGGGCAGCATTTGTTTGTTAAAATATGTTAATTGGTATGTGATCAATACCTGGGTCCTGGTTTTTTGTACATTTCTTCAGAGCAGCTTAAACTTCCTCCTTCACCACCATTGTCTCTTGCTCATAAGTTATTTCATGAAATTCTCTGGTGGTAACCAATTTTTGGGGGGACAGTGACTCTTAGAACTCCTTCAGTCTTCTTTTGATGTTTCTTGGGTCAGTTAATATTCTTCCCAGAGCATCCTTAAATATTGGAATTTGAGGCTTAAATTTGTTCTTCAATTCCTTCAGCTTAAGATATACTAAGTTAGTTCATCCCTTTTGATTTTCTAACTCCAGCTTTTTGCATATTTCATTATAATACTTTGCTTTGTCTTCCCAAGCTGCTTTTGAAATTTTCTGTTCAGCTCTTTAACTTCTTACACCATGAAACTATTACAATATTGACATACAAATTTTTGTATTTGAAATCGTGTAGTAACTCAAAGTTTTGTTTAACAAGTGTTTCTTGATCTGTTTCAAGGTTCTACATGAGAACAATTAGCTGTTCAAGAATTTCCATTCATTTCAATGTTATCCATAATTTATTACAGCCTATATAGCTCTGTGAGAGAAGGATGGGCAATCTCCTCCCATACAATTAATTTCCTCTGAAAACCCACTGGAGGTTCCGCTATGGATTGGTTCTGACTCTATGCTACACAATAATAACAACAATAGTCCATAGAGTTGAATGCCTTGGCATAGTCAATAAAGCACAAACATCTTTCTGATATTCCTTGCTTTCAGCAAAGATCCATCTGAAATCAGTTATGACGCTCCTTATTCTTTAGTCTCTTCTGAATGTAGGTTGAATTTCTGGCAGTTTCCTGTTGCAGCCATTAAAAAATAATTTTCAACAAAATTTTATTTGCATGTGATATCAATATTTGTTGGAAAAAAAGGATCACCTTTTTTTTGGAACAGGAAAAAATGTTTATCTCTTATACCAGTTGGCCAGGAAGCTATCTTCCAAATCTCTTTATATACAAACGTGAGCACATTCAAGGTTGTTTCTATTTATTGAAATGTCTCAATTGATATTTCATGCATTACTAGAGACTTAGTTTTGCCAGTGTCTTCAGTGAGGCTGGACTTCTTTATTCAGTACCACTGGTTCTTGAATATGTGGTAGATGAGTGCTGGGTTTTAATATTGCTACTGTATAAATGGCTGGGTTTTTTTGCTGTTAGGTTCTATCAAGTCTATTCTGACTCACCAGACCCCTTTGCACAAAAGAACTTAACATCTCAAGGTCATGCCATCATCAGAATCATTACTGTGTTTGAAACTGTCGTTCATCCACTGTTGTTGACCCAAAGATTTGAGGATCTTCCAATTTTTCATAAATTTTCTACTTTGCCAAGTAGATGTTCTTGGCAAGGGGTTGAAACTCCATAATAACAAATCCAAAGTATATTAAACAAAGTCTCCATTCTCACTTCTATGGAACATTCTGGCTACATTTATTCCAAGACTGCCTTATCTTTTGGGAGTCTATGGTCTATTCAACATTCTGGCTTTCTTCTGAAATCTTTAATATATTCAATATTAAATATTATTATTATTCATCAATTCTTTAGTCATCTTATTCTTTGACCAACTTCTCCATGTATATGATGCAATTTAAATACCATGACTTGGAACAGGTGCACCCTAGTCCTCAAAGTGATATCTTTTCTCATAATATTTGAAAGAGGCCATTTTTAGCAGATATGTTCAATGCAATATTTAATTATTTTCTGGCTGTTACTTCCATGGATTTTAATAACTTTAAACTTTTCTCCAATTATCATTTTGTTGTTTATTGGTCTAGATGTGAAAATTTTTGTTTTCTCTCTTCTAAGCTGTATTCTAAAAGCAAAGTTGCAATATTTGTAATCCATCACTAAGTACTTCAAGTCTTCTTAACTTCCAATTGCATATCACAGATTATTGATGAGTCTTATTTCAATCTTAATGGAGCATTCTTCCACATACATTTCAGTTTATTCTTTTTCAGCATAGAGATTGAGCAGTTACAATGGAAGTTTGCAAACTTGATGTATACCTTCCCTGATTTAACACTATCTGGTTATTCTATGACTTACTGCCTCTTGGCCCATGTCTTTTGAAATTCCCATGCTTTGCAATGTTAACCAAAATTTGTTAAAATTCACACAGTCAAGTGCTTTTGCATAGTCAATAGAACACAAAAAACCATCATTACAGTCTTCTATTTTTAGTCAGTTCCCTCTGAAGTCAGCAATAATATTCTTCATTCTGCTAGAGTGGTATTAATAAGTTCAGGATTATTCAAACACATGATAGCTCTAAAAATCGACATCCTCTGGTTAATGGCTTACAAAACTGATTGAACTATCCAATTAACATTTGTTTGTCCATAGATCCTGTTTTAACTTGTCTGCAATCATAATAATTACCTCAACCAGTCTGTTCACCAGGAAAGGAAATGCATCTTTCCTGGACTAGCATTTGCCTTTTGAAACTGTATTTTTCTCAGCCATGTGTGAAGTGTACCTTAAGCTGTCTATTTACTAGAAATTGTATATTAACTATCTTTTTGCATGTAAGAACCTTATAATTTTGAACTAACAGTGTTGTTCTTATGTGCCATTTAGTAGCTTTTGACTCACAGCAACCTTTATGTACAACAGCCCTAAACACTGCTCTGTGTTGAGCTAACTTCAGTGTCCTTGACACACCTGTATCCATTACCTCAGTCACTGAACTAAAGATAGTTAAGTAGAAATAGTTAAGTACTAATATGTTAAGTAAATTAATACATAACCCAAGTATAAAAGGCAGTAACTGTCATTAGACTGCAAAGCAGTTTTTATAGAGAATTCTCTCTGATCTCCCAGATCTGAAATAAAATGTTTTGGATATTGAAATCATCTATCTTTTTTTCCAAATTATTATGGAAACACTCCCTTGTATTCACTAACAATTTCACATCTTCTGAATCCAGGTTGAATATCCTGTATTTTCTGTCAACCTATTATTGAAACTATTGAAATATATTATTATTCATTTTCAAAATATCTACACTACAGAAACTCTACCACTTGCATGTGACAGAATTGATATTGTTTCATTATTTTCACATTCTGTTGAAATATTTTTTTAATATTCAGAAATAAATATATCTTTCCATTGACAAGGTAGCCTTCTTTCAAATTTCTTGGCATAGAAGACTTAGCACATTCAGGGCTGCATCTCTTTGCTGAAAGATTTGTATTTGTGTTCTGTCATTACCTGAAGCTTTGTTTTTAAATAATGTCTTCATTGACATTTGGAATTCTTATTTTAATACATTAATCTGATTATAAACAAATTCTTTAAGTGTTTGAATGATGACCAATTCTTTTTGGTAAAGTGAGAATAATTTTTCACCTTCTTGTGATACTTGCTATGTTATACAATATACAACTCATGGTTTTCTTTATTGCAAATTTTGCATGTTTGAATTATTTTATTTCAACTTGAGATGCCAAGCATGTCCGCCATTTCTGAGTTTCTATATCTAGGTCTTTGCACATTCCATTTAAATACTTTGATTTCTTGAACTGCCCTTTGAAATTTTCTGTTTACCTTTCTTCTTCACTTTTTCCTTTCATATTATCTTCTCTACATTCTTGAGGAAGTTTCAGAATCTGTTTTTACTTCATTTTTATTTTTTCTTTATTATCTCTTTTATATTTATCTTTATAACAACCTTCTCTCTTTCTTCATTTATGATACTTGTGATGTCATTCCATAACTTGTTTAAACTTTGTTGAGTAATGTTTAGGACATCAAATCTATTCATCAGATGGTCTTGAAATTCAAGTGAGATAAACTTAATGCCATATACTTTTATGAACTTGTTTTCATTTTCTTTAGCTTCAACTTGAATTGTATGTAAGTTACTGATAGCACATTTCAAAGTCATCCTCTGGCTTTGGTCAACTTAACCATACTAGGCTTCTTCATCTTCTCTTCCCATGGATGTAATGAATTTGACATATGTTGGGCATGTTGCAAGGAGGGACCAACCTTGGAGAGGGACATCATGATTGGGAGGGTGGAGGGACAGCACAAGCAAAGAAGACCCTTGATGAGATGGATTGGCTCAGTGACTAGGGTAATGGTAATAGGTGTATCAGAGACAATAAAGTTAGTTCAGCATAGAGCAGGCTTCAGAACTATCATGTATACGGTCACTATGAGTCACAGGCGACTGAATGGCACATGACAACAACAACACATTTAATCCAGTGAGGACTATGTACACATCTACTTATTTTTAAAAAAGATCTTTGCAAATATAAATCAATGTTCATATGTTCTAATTCTTTGAGGTGAGATACTACTGTGGGTTCTCTGGCATCATTTTTCTCATCAAGGTTGTATTTTCCAAATACCAATTCTTCTTTGTTTTCACGTTTTGTATTCTAGTTACTAGTAATTATCAGAGCATTATGATTGCACATTAACTGTGATTCCTTAAGTTTAGACTTTGAAAATTGGTAGAAATCTCTTTATTATGTCTGATGGTTAAATCATGGTACTTTGTTCACACTTACTGTACCAACTCTCAAGCAATTTTTAAAATTTGTCAGTAATTCCTATGTTCCTGTTTTAATTAATAAGTTATACTTCATTAATTGAATTTATGAAATATGAAATGTGTATCCTATTCCATCTCTGTATAATTGTAGACTATTTTTTAAATTTTTTTAATTGTAGACTTTTAATTTACTTTGTTAATTACAATGAAGTTCATTTAATTTGCTATATATTAAATAATATCATAACATATTGATATTCTAAGGAACTTGAGTAAATTACTCATAATTTTATAGGTGAAGAGACTGTAGCAAATGAAAAAATTTTCATAAAATTACAAAATAATTTTAACAAAAAATGAGGCTAACCCAGTAAGTCACTTCGTTCTTGAATATGAGCTCTTTTCTCAGGTTCAGAGTTGCTAAATTTGTCGTTTGTGAACAGAAGATATTAGACACAGTTTGAAAAATCTCATATGCTCACAATGATCTTCTCCAAAATAGGAAATCTTCATATGCTATTTTTATTTTGTGTACATTTATACTAATGGCACAGAAGCCATAGTGAATAAAACTACCATCACAAATCAAGACAGTAACACTAATTAGTAGCCATTGTTTTAGTGATCATTATATTTGTCACAGAAGTATAATTGAATTTTTAAAAACCCAGTGGTTTTCTAAAATAACACAATTTGATATATAAAGCAAAAGCTTGAGACGTAAGCTATCAGATCAAGGGCTGGATAGTGGGAGATAGGTCTCGAAGGGAGTGGGTGGGAGCAGAAGATGATGTTGGTGGAGCAGGAAAATGGGTGGACCAAGACACCTGTGTCAAGGGCAGGGAAAACACAGAACCTACTGGTTAATTCTACAATTGAGGAAATATTTTTCAACTGCTTTTTGCTGTAAAATGCTTATCTGTCAGATACTTTTCTAAATCTGAGCATCCAGATTAAGAAAGACTAGGAAGAAGGGTTGGCCATTCACTTCTGAAATAGCAGAGCTCCATAACCTTATATATAATACTTAGACTAGCAGATAGGGCAAGTGAGGTGAAGCTTCTAACTATGGAAATACAAAGGGAGAGGAACTGTTGTAAGCAGACATTAGTGATTTAAACATGGAATGTGAGAACCATGAATGTAGGAAAATTAGATATTGTTAAGGAAGAAAAAGAACGCATAAACACTGACATACTAGGTTTGGTGAGATGAGGTGGACAGGCATGAGGCATTTTGAGTCAGATGATCATATGATCTGTTATGCTGGAGACGAAAAGGTGAGAAAAATGAAATTACTTCTATAGTTAAAGTCATTTCTAGATTCTTCTTGAAATACAATATTGTGAGTGACAGGATACTATCCATATGCATGCAAGGAAGTACAGTGAATACCACTATCATTCAGATATATGCACCAACAACCAGAGCCAAAGAAGAGAAAATAGATTTCTATCAACTTTTGCAGTCAGAGATTGATCAAACATGCAATCAAGATGCAATAATAATAATGGGTGACTGGAATGCAAAAGTTGGGAACAGAAAAGAGGATTGGTAGTCAGAAAACATGGACTTGGTGACAGAAATGAAGCTGGAGTCAATGTTAGAATTTTGCACAATAAACAATTTATTAATTTCAAATACATTTTATAAAAACATAAACACAGGTTATACACATTGATTTCACCTGATGATATGCATAGGAATCAGATTGATCACATCTGTGAAAGAAACTGCTGGAGAAGCTATCAGCTGTGAAAACTAGGCCAGGCATTTATTGTGGCACAGACCACTAACTACTCATATGCAAGTTCAAGTTGAAGCTGAGGAAAATTAAATCAAACCCTTGAGAATCAAAATATGACCTTGAATCTATCCCACCTGAATTTCAAAACCATCTCAGGAATAGGATTAAGGCCTTGAACACCAATGAGTGAATACCAGATTAATTGTGGGAGGATATCAAGATTACCATCCAGGAAGAGTGCAAAAGATCATCATAAAGACAGAGGAGAATTTGCATCTCTCTTAGGGCTAGGGATTTTGAGCATTTCTTCATGTGTTTGTTAGCCATCTGAATGTCGTCTTCGGTGAAGTGCCTGTTCATATCCTGTGCCCATTTTTCTATTGGATTATTTACCTTTATCTTGTTGTGGTGCTCAAGTATTTCATAAATTGATATAAGTCCCTTATCTGATATGTTATTACCGAATACTTTTTCCCAGTCAGTGGCTTCCCTTTTTACCCTACTGGAGAAGTTTTTGGATGTGCATAGGGATTTGAGTCTTAGAAGGTCCCATTCATCTATGTTATCTTCTCCTGGTTGTAGCTTTTCCAGGATACCGGGAAGACTGTTTATGTTGTGGATTAGGACTTCTAGTGTTGTTCCTAGCTTTTCTGTAATGAAGTTTATAGTCCTTGGTTTTAGTCCTAGGTCCATGATCCACCTTGAGTTGGTTTTTGTGTATGGAGTGAGGTGTGGGTCTTGCTTGAGTCTTTTGCAGATATTTTTCCAATTTTGCCAGCACCATTTGTTAAAAAGGCTGTCATTCCCCCACTTCACTGATTTCATCTCCTTGGCAAAGATCAGTTGACCATAGATAGATGGGTTGATCTCTGGATTCTCAATTCGATTCCATTGATCTATGTGTCTGTCATTGTACCTTTGTTCACAATAGCAAGGAGTTGGAAACAACCTAAGTGCCCATCAACAAACGAATGGCTAGAGAAGCTGTGGTATATTCGCACAATGGAATACTATGCTGCATTAAAAAACAAGGAACTCATGCAATATTATTCAAAATGGTTGACTCTGGAGAACATTATGCTGAGTGAAATATCCCAGTCACAAAAGGACAAATATTACATGATGCCACTGTTGTAGAATGGGACTGTCCTTGGGGTTGGGGAGAGACTGAGTAAGATGGGTTCAATAATGTATACTGCACTGAAACAGAGGAGGGAGAGAACCGTTTAAAAGAGAGATGTAACTGGGTATTTCTGTCATCACAGGAGACTAGAGCGAGGGCTGCATGGTGGAGGGGACCTGACAAGCACTGTGGCATTTGGACAAGAACAAACTGGGAGGAGGGTAGAGAGAATAGTGCAACAATGAATGAGTGGAAGCCCAAAATCTCTGTAAATGTTTATGAAAATTAATAAAATATAATTATAGAAAAAAAAGACAGAGGAGAAAGAAAAAAACCAAAGTGCATGTCAGAAGAGACTCTGAATCATGCACTAGGGTGCTGACAAGCCCAAAGCAGAGGGAAGAAATAAGGATATTAAAGAATAAGGATATTAAAGAATTGAACAGAAGATTTCAAAAGGCAGCAGAAGACAAATTGTTACATGAAATGTTCAAGGAGCTGGAGTCAAAAAGTCAAAAGAGCTGAACTTGCTTAGCATTTCTTAAGGAACTGAAGAACAAATTCAAACCTCAAATTTCAATACTTAAAGATACTTTGGGCATAATATTAAATGATCCAGCAAGTATTAAAAGAATATGGAAAGAGTATGCAGAGTCACTGTACCAAAGAAATTGGCAGACACCGAAAAATTTCATGAAAAAACCTAAGAGCAAGAGTCTATGGTGATGAAGGAAGAAGCTGCTTTGAAAGAATTCCAAAAAAAACAAGGCCCCAGAAATTGATAGTATAGGAATTGATGTATTTAAACTAACAGATGCTGCCCTAGATGTGCTCACCAAGTTGTGTCAAGAAATCTGGAGGACAACCACTTGGCCAACTGATTGGAACAGATGTATATTTGTTCCCATTCCAAAGAAAGGTGATCCAACATAGTGTGGAAATTATTCATCAATATCACATACAAGCAAGATTCTGCTGAAGATTATCCAAAAATGACTGAAATGGCACATCAACAGAGAACTTCCAGAAGTGCAGGCTGGATTTAAACGGGGCCGTGGTACTAGGGATATTGTAGGTACTGATAGATGGATCTTGGCTGAAAGCAGGAAGTACCACAGTACTATCTGTGTTTCATTGATTATGCAAAGGTGTTTGACTGTTTGGATCATAACAAACTGTGGCTGACTCTGAGAAGAATGGGAATCCCAGAACACTTGATTGTGCTTATGTGAAACCTATATTTGGACCAAGAGGCAGTCGTTAGAACAAAGAAGGAAACACTATATGGTTCAAAATTGGGAAGGGTGTATGCCAGGGATGTGTCCTATCTCTCTATACCTTTTCAATCTATATGCAGAGCAGATTATCTGGGAGGCTGCATTGTATGAGGAGAAATGTGGCATCAGAATTGGAGGAAGATTCATCAACAATCTCTGCATTATGCAGATAACACAACCCTGCTTGCTGAAACTGAGGAGAACCTGAAACAGTTCCTTCAGGTCAAGGACTGGGGCCTCCAATATGGATTGAGGCTCAATATCAAGAAAACAAAGATTCTCACCACTGGGCCAATTGGCAGCATCATGATAGATGGTGAAGAGATTGAGATTGTTAACAGCTATAGTTTGCTTGGCTCCATAATCAACACTCTTGGTACCAGCAACCAGGAAATTAAAAGAAGTATTACAATGGGAAAGTCTGCTGTTAGAGACTTCTTCAAAGTACTGAAGAGCAATGATGTTACTCTGGAGACTAATGTGTGACTCATACAGGTCATGGCCTTTGCAGTCACCTGCTATCCATCAGGAAGCTGGACAATTACTAGAGATGATAGAAAGACAAATGATGCTTTTGGGCTGTGGCATTGGAGAAGCATATTGAATATACCATGGACTGCTAAGTAAATGAACAGGTTCATCCTAAAGAGGGTTAAATGAGGCTGCTCCTTGGAGGTAAGGATTCTTAAGTTTCGTCTGAAGTATTTTGGACATCTTGCAAAGAGAGACCAGTCCTTGGAGAGGGATGTCATGCTTGGGAGGATGGAGGGACAGTGCAGGAAAGGAAGAGCCTTGATGAGATGGACTGATTCAGTGACTGGGGTAATAGGGGTGGTAGGTGTATCAGAGACAGTGAGATTGGCACAGAATAGAGCAGGGTTTAAGTGTTGCTGTACATAGGGTCACTATGAGTTGCAGATGACATGACAGCACATAACAACAACAACTATGAGTTCAGCATCTCCAAATTCTTAATGACTTAAACTTTTAAAATTATTAACAGAGACATAGTTAATGAACCATTATTTTCCTAATGGCCACTGCTTAATTACAACATTCTGCATGTTATTATTATATCATGCAAGATAAAGATCCTTTGTTAGATAACAAGTAAATTTTAATACAGAAGAGCATGAAAAACTTATTAATATAGTTTCAGCCAACACTGAGGAAGCTACTACTTGAGAAATTTGGTGCATTATCAACAAGATGATCTAAAATTTTCTTAAATACTTTTTTTGAACTGCATATTTGTGTTTAAATAACTTAAATCCATATGAGCTTCATATAAACTAAGGTTCTATGAAGTCCTTAATTATTTGTAAAAGGATGAAATGGTTGAGACCAAAAGTTTTGAAAATTGTGGAATTACACTAAACTTTATATGAAAAAAAATTGAGCTTATGATTTTCTTAAAGAGAGAAAATGGATTGCACAGCTATGAGTTAGACTTTTAATTCCAAATGAGCTAAATCATTGGTTCAACTTTAAAGTTTAGGTGGTGGTGGTGGTAGTTGTGCACTGCCAAGTCAGAACTGACCCATAGCTAACCCATCAGTGGGTTTTCAAAGGCAGTAATTACATGGAAGAAGACGCCCATCATTCACCCAAAGAGGAGCTGATGAATTCAAACCCTGTGCCTTGGGATCGCAGTGCAGCTTCTTACAACTAGACCACCAAAGTTCTAAACTTTTAGGAGCTGACAGCAAAAGGGTGAGAATCTCAAAGAATGATAGTCTCAAAAAGGAAGATGGTGGAGCTTCTTATCAAAAAGTTGAAGGTTCAAATCCACTTAGTGGAACCATGGGAGAGGGATTTAAAGGTCAACTTCTGTAAAGAATACACTAAAGAAAACCCTCTATTCCATTTCAGATAAACTCATTTTCCCCTCTCCTCTCCACAGTAACAGTAATAGAAGTTTATGGATGTTCTTTCACAACTTTGATTCTCATATCTCAGTCCTCATTAATTTGGTGAATGAGGGAGGGACAAATAACTAGGTTTGTGCTAGGAAGAGTTTAATGGTATAAATGAGATGTGTCAATAGTAACTTTTAAGAAAGCAGATTGAGAAAACAATTTTGAGAGTTGTCATGGCAACAATCACTCAAGGCATTCAAAGAAAGTATGATAATGTGTAATTTTATTTGTACTATAAGTGATAAGACAGAATGAGAGGTGAACAAAACCCTTTTCATGTTGCTGTAGTCAATCATTAAACATGCAGTGAACTTCTGAGCTTGACATACCCAGCAGTAAAGGAAATAACACTTGAAATGAAGAAAATATAAGGTAAGTAACCTAATACAAGTTCTTGTGGTTTTCAATGTCATTCAATTTGTATATCCTATATATATATAAATGCCTAATTGCTTTTTAAATTATTCATTCAGAAATGGTGTTAGAATTCCATATGTAAACTTTTCCTCTGTGCTTCTTTCTTTATTAATTGTAGGCTTACATTTTCAGAATTATAATCATTGAGAGGATTGAGTAAAGTAAGAACAATTTGAATATTCATATAGTTGTTGAAGTACTTAATTAGTAACTGTCTTGTTTTCTCAGAGATTTTACTCTAAAACCCAGAATGATTTGGCTAAGGTCAGTGTGACCTCCACAACAGAAACTGTGGAGACATAGATGACTGTGGGTTCTCATTGAAGGTGTCATGTGCAGTTGAAAACTAGTAGTCAGTGGTGGGAATAGAGCTGAACTCATGAGAAACTAGTGATGAGATAATATAGTTCTTATAGTCACAGCACTTTGAAGTTTTTCATCTTCTAGGTTTTAAGACAGCTTTTCTTTATAGTGCTTAGTCTTCTTTCCTATGACTCTTGCATTTTCAAATAAAATGTTCTACATTTAAAAATTCTACAATCATAACATGGGAAAATTAACAGGAAATATTCCATTATACTAATATAAATAACTAAATAGTTTTAAAAACAATTTCAGAAAGACATCAGATAATATTTAAAGTACACAAGCTAATTAGTTTAATAGACAATTTAAAGGTGTTTATGTGCTTGATATTATAATTGATAAAAGGAATACCAAGAAAATTATTACTAGGATCCCTGACTCCAAGGAGCTTAGAGTCAATAAGTGAGAACAAAGTGACAGTTAAAAGTAAAAAGCAGTACAATAATAAATGCTATGATGTAGAAGCTAAATTTTATGACTATATCATTATTGTTGTGTCCCATTGAGTTGGAACCAACCTTAGTTGACCTTCTAGCAGGTTTTCAGAGACAGTTAATCACATGAGAGGAGATTGCCCATCTTATTTTAAGAATCCTGGTGGTTCAACAGCTAAATTAGTGATAAATGAAGGTCAGCGGTTCAAATTCACCAACTATTCTATAAGGAAAAGAAATTGTGGTCACTGAGGAAGCTCTGGTGGCCTAGTGGCAAGAAACTGCGCTGCAATCCCAAAGACACAAGGGTTGAAGCCGCCAGCTGCTCCACGAGAGAAGGATGGGTGATCTCCTCCTGTGCAATTAACTACCTCTGAAAACCTGCCAGAGGGTCAGCTATGGGTCGGTTCTTATTCAAGGGTACACAACAACAACAAGTATTTACAGTTTTAGAAAATTAATGAGACAGTTCAAATTGTCCCATATACTCATTCCATGTATTGGAATTGACTCCATGGCAATGGATTACATAAACTTATTAACAGAAGAACATTAGCTCTCCAAACAGTCTTGTTAAACTAAAGATATAGAATCAAAGTTCTTTATTCAAAGAAAATTTAGGGAAAAAATAAGCCATACTACACAATATAATTGAAAATTAATTACCTGCTAGTAGAGAAGATAGTTTCATTAATAATATAATAATTAATATACAGAAGAAGAAAAAGAAATCTAAAGACAATCCCAGTACTGCTAGTTCTAAACAAACCCTTAAGAGAAACTGTAGCATCCACTTCTTTTAGACAGTATAATAAACTATAATTTTAGAGGTCCTTAGAAGATTGTTGAAGAGAATTTGGTATGCCTGTATTTCCTTTCTCCTGTGGAGTAGCTGGTGGATTTGAACCATTTGCCTTCGGTATTGCAGCTCAGCTTCTTGCCACTAGGCCACCAGTGCTCATATAAAACTTTATTTCTAATAAGCTGTTATACTACAATCATCCTTATAAGCATGATTAGATTCTAAAGACAAGATCATTATGGAAAAAAAAAAAACAGGCTTTATGCAAACACGAAGGATGACTATATCATTATCTTTCAAATGATGTCACTTGCTAAATTACATCGACATAAATGCTAAATGACATCATGTATAACTGCCAACTCACTAAAGATCACAGCCAGCACACTTTCCTCTCACAGCTTGGTACTCATTACTGCCAGAGAGTCAGATAAGTAATTTCTTAGTATTGTAAAACTGAGGTATCAGATAATGAGATACTCAGGAAGCAAAGAGTAAATATGAAGGGAATAATTTATATACACTTTCAAGACTCAGATATATACATTTATATACATATAGATATATACATATATTCATTGCCATCAAATCAATTAATTGCCCATTCCACTCTATTGTTGGAACCACTTGTGGATTTGAACTGCTAGACCTTTTGGCTGGCAGCACACAACTTGCTCCCAGAACTCTTATATATATTATTATTGCTATAGACCATCAAGTTGAAGCTGACTCAGACCCGACTACAGGTTTTCAGAGGCTACAGACCGCATGGAGGAAGACTGTCCGTCCTTCTCCCACAGAACACCTGGTAGATTTGAGCCGCTTGCCTTTCAGTTTACAGTGAAACTCCTTACCACTAGGCCGTATACACATTATTAACTATATAATATACAATCAGTATACATTATTTGCATATTTTAATCCACTGCTTGCCTTTGCTCCATGGGAGAAGGATGGACAGTCTCCCTTCAGGTGGTCTACTGTCTCTGACAAGCCACTAGAGGGTCAGCTATGGGTTAGTTCCAAACTGATGTGGTATTCCAACTTTTTACTTTTAGTTCCTGCGGAATTCAGAGCTTATACCTCTTATCTAGGTCCTGAGCTCTATGTTCACCAAGGAGACCAACCAAACAGACCATTTTCTCTTATATGTCATACTATCTTCTTAAAATCATTTCAAAATCAGTTGAACTGTCAACCAAATTTTAAAAATACAGTGATAATCAATGTAAGTAATACCTGAGAAGAAGACACTTTATCTTCCTCAGAAAGTAGTTGTGGAGAAAACACAGTATTCTCTTCAGGAAACTTAATTTTGTAACAACAAAACTTTTAAGAGGAATGTGAGAAAATACAGTTAAAGAAAAATTTAGATATATAATATTCGTGAAGTCTTGAAGGAAGAAAGTACAATCAGTTTTTAGATTGTTACAACAAGATTTTTTCATGATTTTGAAGTTCTAGTTTTGAATTTTTTTTTGGCTTTCTTTTCATGTAGTCCCAAAGATAAACATTAAGTGCAATCCTATTTTCAACTTTTCAACCATACATTTTTCTTATTTCATCAACCTCTTCCACAGAATTTCTGTGACAATCAAATATTTTAGTATAAACATTCTATAAGATAGTAAAGTGTAGAATTGGAATACGTTTTAATATATTCCAGTTAGAAATCCTCTATTCATTACTGTTGAGTCAGAATCGACTCATAACTGACCCTGTGTTGAGATTTCGAGATTGAAAGGAAATGCCTGTCATTTTCTCAGAGAGCCACTGGTAGATTTGAATGGCAGCAGAGACTCTGCTTCAGTGTCACCATAATCCCTTGCTGCCACCCACCAGAGTACCATTAAAGGAAGATGGGGAAAAGTAGTATCTGATCATGAATCAAAGGTACTGAAGGAAGAAGTCTAAGCTGCACCGAGGGCATTAGCAAAAAGAATAAGGCTCCATTGGTAACAATGTAGGTGTTTCACTAAACAGATGCAGCCTTGTAGATGCTCCATTAGTCAATGCCAAGAAATTTAGAAGAGAAAGGAAGAGATCCATATTCTTTTCATTCTCAAAAAAGGGTGAGGTTTTATTGACACTGAAAAGACATTTAACTGTGTGCACCATAATAAATTATGGATAATGTTGAGAAAAATAGGAATCCCAGAGTACATAATTATGCTCCTGCAAAACCTATCCTTAGACCAAGAAGCTGTTGCTAGAGCACAAGGGTACATTGAATGATTTAAAACCAAGAAAGCAGTGCTTCATGGTTGTATTCTCTCTCCATACCTATTTAATCCATATGCTGAGCAAATAATTAAATAAACTGGACTCTATAAAAAAGAATGTGCATCAGGATAGGAGGACAACTCATCAATAACCTGCATTATTATGCAGATGACACAAGCTTGCTTATTGAAAGTGAAGAGGACTTGAGTCACTTGATACAGAAAATCAAAGACTGTACCCTTTAATATGTATTACATCTCACCATTAGGAAAATGATAATCCTTATCATTGGACCAGTAGTCAATTTCAAGATAGAGAGAAAGAATACTGAGGTTGTATACTTAGCTGGCAGGGGAGATAAAAGATCATGAAGGTGCTTCTTTCAGGCCAAGTCTTATTTTTTGCCTTCCTGATATGCTGACCCTTGCAATTTCCCAAAATTTGAGAAATTCAATTGCATAATTTGTAGTAGTGGGGGACTGCATTCATGCTATCTCATGGGGTGGAGGGGGAGAAAGAGAGAGGGGGGAAGGATAGAGGGAGGGAGGGAGAGAGAGAGAAAAGAAAGAGAGAGAATTGAAGTTGTTTAAGATTTCCTTTTATCTGAATCAACACTCGTGGTAACAACCATCAGGTAATCTTTTGATGAATCTTTTGACATGTTGAATTGTGAACAAGGACAACAGTTTAATGAATAAGTTGCACTGACTTAAGGCATGTATTTCCTTTTGTTTCATGTTTATCTGAAAGTTTGACAGTAAATAAGGAACTGAAGAAGACTCTGTTTCTTTGAATTATGATGTTACAAGGAATATGGAATACACTATGAACTTCCAAAAAAAAATCTGTTTTGGAGAAAACATAGCTAGGATGCTCCTTGAAGGTGAAGATGATGACACTTCACCTCACATACTTTGGGCATGTTGTCAAGAGGGTCCAGTCCTTGGAAAAAGACATCATGCTGGGAAAGGGAGAGTGTCTGTGAAAGAGCGCAAGAGCCTCAACGAGATGGATTGACAGAATAGCTGCAACAGTGAGCTTGAACATGAGACAGACCCTGAGCTTGGCATTGTATAGGAGAACGTTTCAACCTATTGTTCCCAAGACAGCTATGACAATTAACAACAACAGAATAATAATATCTTAATTCTATAGAGTATAACTTTGTAAGACAGTAAATAGGAAAATTCTTATTAAAAAATAAACAAGACCATCTAATTATATAGTTCAAGTTTGGGAGTATCTCTCACAAAACCATCATAGACAATTATTCTTTGTATTTTATTGTCTTTTATTTCCAAAGAAATTTCATTTTATTTCAAAACAAAACCTCCATTTTCTACTTTTCGTGTTCAATGCTGCATTTGTCACTACATGCTTAAAACTCTGATTTGGTTATTGGTTTTCTGTACTGTCAAGTTAGAACCAACTCATATTTGACCTTTCTGTGCATTTTCAGAGTTAATAAATTGCAAGGGAGGAGATGTTTATCTTTTTTCTATAGATTAGCTAATAGATTCAAATTATGTGTCTTCAGGATTGCAGAACAGCTTCTTGCCACTAGGCCACCAGCGTTCCCTTTAAATTGATTGTTGTTGTTCAGTACCATCAAGTGGAACTGAGTTACAGTTGATTCTCCAGGGGATTTTCAGAGGCAAATAATGGCAAGGGAGGAGATGGCCCATCCTTCACACTCAAAGCAGCTGGTGGACTTGAACCGCATCTCATGCCTTTGAAGATTGCAGTGCAGTTTCTTGTCACTAAAACACTTGTTGTTGTTGTTGCTATGTGCTATCGCGTCACCTATGAATCATAGCAACACTATGTGCAACAGCCTTAAAGCCTGCACTATCCTGTGCCAATATCACTGTCTCTGGCATAACTACTGCCATTACCCCAGCCGATGAATCAATCCATCTCATCGAGAGTCTTCCTCTCCTGTGCTGTCCCTCTTCCCCACCCCCAAGCATGACATCCCTCTCCAAGGACCAGTGCCTCCTTGCAGCCTGTCCAAGGTATGTCAGACGAAGCTTCAGAATTCTTACCTCCAAGGAGCAGCCTGATTTAACTAACCCTCTCTAGGACGAACCTGTTCATTCTCTTACAGTCCATGACAAACCAGTACTCTTCTCCAACACCACAGCTCAAAGACATCAATTCTGCTTCTGTCATCCCTAGTCATTGTCCAGCTCTCTGACACGTAGCAAGTGATTGCAAAAACCATGGCCTGTATCAGGTGCACATAAGTCTCCAGACTGACATCATTGCTCTTCAGTACTTTGAAGAGGTCTCTAACAGCAGACTTTCTCATTGCAATATGTCTTTTAATGGCCACGGCGTAAGAAATTGCCAGCAGATTGAAGCATTTGGAATCAAATAAGCCCATAAAGCTTGAGATAAAAGCTGTCAGATCAATAATGCATGACTGGTGGGAGATAGGTGTTGAAGGGAGTAGGTGGAAGTAGAAGGGACTGCTGGTGGAGTAGGGAAATGAGTGGGTCAAGACACTCATGTAAAAGGCAGGAACAACGCTGAAACTATTGATTATTTCTACAATTGAGGAAATGCCTTTCATCTGCTTTTTTCCTTAAAATGCTTGTCTGCCAGATACTTTTCTGAGCATTCAGATTAAGACAAACTAGAAAGAATGATTGGCCATCCACTTCAGAAATAGCAGGCCTTCAAAAACCCTTATACAACAGAGCACACTTAGACTAGCTGGTAGGGCAACAGAGGTGGAGCTTTCAATATTGAAACACAAAAGAGAAGAAACAGTTGTAAGCAGACACTAGTGATTGGAACATGGAATGTGAGAACCATGAATGTAGGAAAATTAGATAATATTAAGGAAGAAATGGAACGCATAAATATTGACATACTAAGTATTGGTGAGATGAGATGGACTAGCATGGTGTATTTTGAGTTAGACCATTATATGATCTACTATGGTAGAGATGAAAAGGTGAGGGAAAATGGGGTTGCTTTCATAGTTAAAAAAGTCATTTCTAGATTCATCTTGAAATACAATATTGTGAGTGACAGGATAATATTGATATGCATACAAGGAAGTCCAGGGAATGCCATTATCATTCAGATATATGAATCAACAGCCAAAGCTGAAGTCAGATGTAGATCAAACATGCAATCAAGATGCAAACGTTAGTAGATAGAAATCTTCAATTTCCTCTACTTTGGATTTAGTTGTTGTTGCATATATTTGCATAATAATTGTGTTAACAGGTCTTCCTGTATGCACATAGACAAAATTCTATCATTCACAATAATGTACTTTAGGATAAACCTTTAAAATGTCCTTTTAATTATTAATACAGTACCATTCTTCCTAAGTTTTTCATTTCTGGCATAGTAAATAATATGATTATTTGATTCAAAATAACCCATGCCAATCCATTTCAATTCAGTAATGCCTAGAATGTAACTATTCACACATTCTATTTCATTTTTTTTACAACTTCAAATTTTCCTACATTCATACTTCATACATTTCATACCCTAATGACTATTAGTTATTTGGAGCTGTTACCTCTCGTAGTTCAGTGACTTCCCATCTGATTTCTACCTCTACTATCATACACAACTGCATTTCTCTGTTGTTCATAGGATTTTCGAAGGCCTGTTATTTCAGAAGTGGATAGCAGTCCTAATTCCTAATATGCTTAATCTAGGAGCTCTGCCACAATATGTGCACCATGAATTGCTCTCTTTACATTTGACATATGGGTCAAATCACTACATGTTACAATTTACACCTGTGTGGTGAACTCACAGACAAGTGCTATAAAGAGCAAACAATAAGTATATACACATCCAGATACATAGTAATTATTGTTGTGGTGTTGTGGAATCAACTCATAGCTCACCCTCCAGAGAGTTTTCAGAGGCAGTAAATCATACGAGGAGGAGATTGCCTATCCTTCTTCAGTAGACCAGCTGGTGGATTTGAACCCTGTGCCTTTGGGATTGTAGTACAACTTCTTACTACTAGACCACAAGAGCTCCCTATAAAGTAATTGTTGTTGTTGTTGTTGTGTGTACTTTAGAGTTAGAATGACCCATAGCTGACCCTCCTAGCAAGTTTTCAGGGGCAGTTAATCGCATGAAAGAATATTGTAAAAAGTAATTAGTAGTAGGAAAATCAATCCCTATTATAGCTAACTGAAAGATACATATTGTACTTCTAAGAGCAAGCCGCAAAGACAATTAGGCATACAAGTATTATGGAGAGGGTCAAGAAGAATGTCTCTGTTTTATTGACTATGCAATAAAAGGCATTTGACAGTGTGAATCACAACAAGGTATAGGTAGCATTGAGAAAAATTTGAATCCCAGAACTCTTAAAAATGCTCATACAAAATCTATACCTAAGAAACTCTTGTCTGACTGGTTTAAATGCACGACAGGTTGTATCCTTTCTCCATACCTATTCAATCAATGTTCTGAATGGGTTCAGGCAGTTTGTGTGTAGAAGAACCTTTTTTTAAGCTGAACCCTATGAAGAAGAATGTGGCATCAGGATGGAAGAAAGACCCATCAACAGCCAGCGTTAGGCACATGACACAACCTTGCTTGTAGAAAGTGATGAGGACCTGAAACAATTGCTGCAGAAGATCAAAGACTTCTGCCTTCAATATGCATTGAACATATTGAACATAAAGAAAAGAAATTGAATGATATGAAATTGAGATATTAAATTTTTCACATTAACATAAAGAAAACGAAAGTCCTCACTACTGGACCAATTGACAACATCATAATCAATGGAGAAGTGATTTATATTGATAATTTCATCTCACTTGAATCCACAATCAACACCCGTGGTACCAGCAGTCAGGAGATCAGGAGACATATTTCATTAGGCAAGTCTGCTGTCAGTGATCACTCCAAAATACTGAAGTGCAATGATGTCAGTTTGAAGACTAAGATTTGCCTGATTGAGGTCATGGTGTTTTCAATCACTTGTTATTTATTTGAGAGTTGGACATCAAATTAGAATGAGAGGAAAAGAAATCATATCTTTGAACTATGGTGTAAGAGAAGAGTACCGAACATCTCATGGACTGCCAAAAGACTGAATGATTATGTCTTGGAAGGCAAAGATGGCAACATATCATCACATACTTTGGCCATGTTTCTAGGAGAGGCTATTCTTGGAAAGGGATGTCACACTTGGAATGGTAGAAAATTAACAAAAGAGAGAAAGACCCTCAACATGATAGATTGCAGGTGACTGCAGCAACAGGTTCAAGTATATCAGAAATGGTGAGGATGACACAAGATAGGACTGGATTCAGATCTTCTGTTCATAGGGTCGCTGTGAGTGGTACTGTACTCAACAGCACCTAACAAGGACAAAAACATTGCTTACCTCCCAGTCTTTTTTAATTCTGGGGTTTTTTTTTTCATTCTTTATTCTCCTTTGCATTCATTCTTCTTTCTCCCCCTTTTATCTCTTATTCTCAGAGAGAGAAAAAATTATCTGCTTTTAAGTTTTTAAAAAAAGAAATTGAAAACACAATTATAGAATGCATGA
>NW_006399817.1:14001664-14002275 GCF_000299155.1 Elephantulus edwardii
TTACACAACAAACTCAAAGGCACATAGTTCAAATCCACTAGCTTCTTGGTCAGAAAAAGATCATTAGTCTTCTTTTGAGCAATTTTCAGCCTCTGAAAACCCACAATGAGTCATCTATGAGTTAGTTCTGACTCAATGGCATGCAACAACAGTATCTATAAATGTAACTTATGAATCCTGGTTGTTCAGTCATTAAAGAGCAGCTGCTAACAAAAAGATGGGCTTTCAAGCTCACAAATTTTTCCTCAGGAAAAAAAAAATAGAGAAGCCTACTTAGTACAGATTTACCACCTTGGAAACTCTTTTGGTTATTTCATATAAAGTTGGTGTGAGTTGCAATTGACTTGGTAGCAACCCAAACCTACTGCTGTTGAGCTGATTGTGACTCTTAATATCTTTATATTGTGTTCAGTGCTGTAATCTTAAGGAAGAAGACTGTTCATCTTTCTTCTATGGAACAGCAGGCAGTTTTAACATATCAACAGTTAGATTATCATGCCAACACTTAACCCAGAACCCAAGGGCAATGGTTTATATATCTAAGGAGGTGTGGAGAATCTATAGGTCGAATAATTGGACTTTAAAATCCCAAGAAGAAAAAAAAATATATA
>NW_006399817.1:14002408-14005307 GCF_000299155.1 Elephantulus edwardii
TTTTCTAAAGGAATAGAGGGAAAACTCTTTTAGCAAACATGTTAAGCTCTGAGCTTCAAAAGGTTGGTTGTTGGAACCCAGTAGCTCTACTATGGAAGAAAAGCCCTAGCAATCTGCTTTATCAAGGATTACTGCCTAGCGAACCCTAGGAGACATTTCTGTTTTGTCATATAAAAACTTTGAGAGTGAAAATTGACTCAAGGACACGCAAGAAAGGTATTCAAATGTCCACTTAAAATAAGTTTAAAACAGATGCAAAAAAATCATAAGAAATCTTAAAATAGTTGATTTATAAATATTCAAACCATGAGTAGAATCTATTGTACATACAGGAGCAGGACTTTGATCAACCTTTTCCTAATCAACCCACAAGTCATATTATTAAAAGCCAAAACAGGCCTTCCATGGAGAGCTGCTTGCCTCCAGTGCACTGTATGTACGTGCCCTACAGGTGGCATCACAGTAAGGCTGACTGTACTGTTGCTGTCATTAGGTGCCATCAAGTAGAGTATGATTCACAGTGATCTTACAACAGCTGACCCAAATCTTGCCCTAACCTGTGCCGTCCTTATCATCTGACACACTTGAGTCCATTGCTTAGTGACCTTTGTCTATCTATCTTGTTTGGAGATCTTCCTCTCTTTGGTAACCCTCCATCTTCACAAGCATGAAGGAATAGCCTCACCAAGATACATGTCTAAAGAATGAAAAATGAAACTTTGCCATCTTTGCCTCCAAGAGGAACTCTGTCTGTACTTTTTCCAAGATTTATCTTTTTGTTCTTTTGGAAGTCCATGAACTACAATGTACTAAGATTAAATAGAAAAAAAATAAAAATTACTACCGTTGTAGACTTGGAATGGTGATCTTTTCCACACACAGCATCTATTTCTTATGGGCAAACATACAATATCCAAGGATATGGTAGGACTGATGCCTAAAACTAGAATCCAATTTAGTGATTTATCATGGTTGTTGTTGTGTACCATAGAGTTGGGACTGACCCTCAGCTGACCGTCCAGCAGGTTTTCAGAGTCAGCTAATCACACAAGAGGGGATTGCCCCTCCTTCTCCTGCAGAGCAGCTGGTGACCTCAAACCGTGTGCCTTCAGGTTCGCAGTGCAGCATCTTGCCACCAGGCCATATGAATAATGATCAAAATATTCTTTGCCCATAAGAGGGCTTCTATATAAATTCAAATAATAAGATCTTGCTTGGCAAATCCTGAAGCAGAATAACAAGAATAATATTATTTAAGTATTTAAGGAAGACAAGCTAAAATGATGAGGCTTTCTTATTTTTATGTAGATAATAGTCTATTCCAGAATTCCCCAAATCATTTCACTATGGCTTGAGGAAGAAAAGTGTTCTATGCAAAACATAATGTGTCCTCAGTAAATTCTAGAAACTTGCTGGCTTACTAAGGAGTACCCACAGCTTTTGTTACTCCTGTGTACGTAATTTATTTTTCAGATGGAAAAATTACTAAACCCTATTTCTCACTCATTTTTCAATATGTTGTTTCTATGTGCTATTGAGTCTCCTGTGACTCATAGTGACCCTATGCACAGTGGCTCTGAACCCTGCCCTATGCTGAGCTAATCTCACTGTCTCTGACACACTGCCCCCATTATCTCAGTTACTATATCAGTTCATCTCATCCAGGGTCTTCCATTCCTGCTTTGTCCTTCTACTCTTCAAAGCATGATGCTTTTCGATTCCATTTCCAACATATTAGATCATATGAGCCACTTCCAAAATGGCTTGCTTCCGGAAACTCTGTGAACGTGGAGAAATGGTGAACTTCACACAAGTGTTCGGGTATTTCATTCATGGAGTTGCTATGAATTGTCTACAATTTGACAGCACCTAAAAACAACAACATGATTATCTGATTCATAATATTCCAAGCCTATCCATCTCAGTTTGCCAATGTCCAGTACGTCAATATTTATGCATTCTATTTCTTCCTTAACAATGGTCAATTTCCCAACATTCATACTTCTCACATTCCAATTACTAGTGTCTGCATGCAACTGATCCTCCCTTTTGTGTTTTCTAATACGAGGCTTCAGACTTCAGTGCATATCTGCTGGTCTAATTTGTGTACTTTATTTGACTTAGATATTTCAATCTAGATTTTTTTTTATTCTGTATATGTGCCAACTAATCATTGTTATATATTAGTGAACTAGAGAATGGGACCCCAGGTTAAGATTATGGAATATAATACTCGAGAGATCCAATTTCTTCTTTTGAGATGCTCATAATATATAGTTTATGGCATGAATAACACCTGTCTCCTTTCTATAACAGGAAATTATTGAAGAAATATTCCTGTCTCTGTCTTTCAAGTGTACACAGGCCACTGAGTTTGGCCAGTCATGGCATTGTAGTCCACTTACTAAAGAGTTTCTTTCCAGAGGATTGGAGGCCAGGTAAATAAGAAATAAGGAGACACAAATTAGGCATATTAGGTAGAATTGCTTAGAATCAGAAGTTGCTTGGATTGTAAAATCTGGAACCAAAGAGTACCAAGTGTACCTGAAGATAGAGACAGAAAAGAAAAACGAAGTCCTGGTGATAGTATTGAATTCTTAAATGATATCTGAATTCAATTGTACTACTGACTTTTAAGTTAATAAATCTGTAAACCTATACATTCTCTTTATTCTCCACTCTTTATTTTCCTTTCTCTATATCTCTGTGTTGGTTTGCTTTTTGGATTTTTTCCCCCAAAAATGATCTTTAGCTGAGTTTCTTTCACTTGCAAACAAAGTAATCTTTTTATGTATAAAAATGATGTTGTTTGTTGTTGTTATGTGCCGTCGAGTCGTTTCCAACTCATAGCGACCCTATGCACAACAGCCCTAAACCCTGCTCTATCCTGCGCCAACCG
>NW_006399817.1:14008273-14009009 GCF_000299155.1 Elephantulus edwardii
ACTGCTGACATTTTTCTTTTGACCAGTGTCTCTTAAGTTTAGTTGTACTGTCTCCAAGGGAAGTTGACATGTCCTGTAGAACTCACCTGAGGGCCCGCTGGGTTTTGCTGGGTGTGACCTGGAAGACACCTCCTTTTGCTGTTATCCGAGGTGACCTTACCCAGTGATGCCTCCTGCTCTCCCTCTCTGGCATGGCAATTTGAATAGTTCTCCCTTATCTTTGCTTCTGTGGTTGCTTTTTGTATGTTTCTGTTACTGACCAAATCTCTTCAAAATCTCCATTTTCTTTGTATATACCAAAACCATATAATATTTATAAATACAATCATTTTAGCCATGCCTTGCTCTTATCACATATCTTTCAGGTAATTTCCCTCACCCCTTTTAGATCTTGCCACTAGGCTGCCAGAGATCCCTTAAATCATTAAACACTTGTCTTAAATTTAACTCTCAATGTAGTTTTGCTTTGATTAAAAGCTCTCTCCAAGTTATACCTTCCGTTATACTTGTAGATGTACTAGTAGATTATATAAACTGGCTCTAATATCCTTATTAATTTATAAGTATCTGACCCAGTGAAGTGATTTTATTCTTGAGATTCCAACATAGTTATTTCAGAATTCTAAGCCTACTGAATATAATAAGCTTGACGGTTAGTTTCTTTTTCTCCCTTTCATTTTCTAGTTTATTTTCTTTGGACAACACACTATGCTCTAAATGTCTTTTTTAAAAAAAA
>NW_006399817.1:14009329-14015635 GCF_000299155.1 Elephantulus edwardii
GATGTCAGCCTCATTCTACAACAGTGACACCATATAGCATTTGTCCCTTTGTGACTGAGATACCTCAGTTGCAAATAGAGATACCATCTGACCCAGCAATTCCACTACTGGGAATATATACTAAAGAGACGATAAATGACATCCAAGTAGATATATGCACACCCATGTTTATTGTGGCTTTGCTTACAATAGCAAGGAGTTGGAAACAACCTAAATGCTCATCAACAAATGAATGGATAGAGAAGCTGTGGTATATTCTCACAATGGAATATTATGCTGCATTGAAAAACAAGGAATTCATGCAATATTATTCAAAATGGGTGACCCTGGAGGACATTATGCTCTAAATTTCAACCCGTTTCATGTTCTACCTGACCCTCTCAAAGAAAACTGTTTCTAAGTTGCTGACTTGAAGGTACACTCAGTAAGATGTCTAGTAAGAATATCTATTAAAGATGAGTATAATATTTGTCATGAGTTAGAATCCACTCTAGGACAAGTAGTTTGGCTTCTTATGGTTTGTTGTAATATTATGTCATTGCACACACACTCCCTTTCAATGGCGTTTGCAGTGTATAGGAGCAGTTGATGGGTAAGATAAATTACTTTTAAAAGAATTCCTATCTAATCTAAAGAACAAAATAAAGACAAACACTGCAAGTCTGAAAAAAAAAAAGAATGCCTATCTGTGGTAGAATGAATTCAGGATAGCTAATTTGATTCAGATTGTAGCCCTATTCACCTACTTGGATTATATTTAAAAAATTATGGAAATTCTCCTAATATTTATTTTCATTTCTTTCTTGCCCTATTCCATTCCAAGGATGTTTTTTGTTTTGTTTTGTTTTGTTTGTTTTGTGGTCTCTCTAGATTTTTCTATGATCCTTTTTATTCATAGATAATAAGCTAATTTAATCTCATTATCAAATTTTATACTTCTGAGCATTATTTATTAAAATAATCAATGCTATAAATTGCTTCTTGGTTTACAGAAAAAATAGATCCAAGGTCACTTAGTAATATTTGCCTAGGGATGGAGTCACTGCTAATGTACAACAAACTTGCTTTTCCAGATTTAATTAAATATTTGCATGATACCATTAAGATTAAAAGTGACGAGCATGTATCCAAGGAGCCCTGGTTTCATGGTACATTACATATTGGGCTGCTATCTGAATTTACCAGGCACTACATGGCGGAGGGGGGGGGGGGAGATATGTGGTCTTCTGCAAATTACCTTTGTGTGGGAACCAGTTCATAACAGCCCTACCAGTGAGCTTTGAGTGGTTACAAATTGCATGAAAGGAGATTGATCGTTTCTCTTCTGCAGCTGCTGCTGGATTTAAACCAAGTGCTCTTGGTAATTTCAGTGCAACTTCTTACCACTAAACCACCAGAGTTTGCTCTGTGTGTGTGTGTGTGTGTGTGTGTGTCTAATCTGTTGTTGTTAAGTGTGCCAGGGAGTTGCCTTGGCTCATAGTAACTCTATGAATATATGTATTTATATATGTCTTTAGTAACACTTGTCATTTCCCAATATTGAAATCCCAGAAATAGAAATGTCATTTTTTAAAATTTTCTTTTAATATTAATACAGAAAAATCTGAATAGTTTCTTTAAAAGTTTTGAAATAATGTCAAAGTAAAAATAACGTCTTGGAGGTGGCACATGTGCTGTACCTTGACCTTGAGATGGGGCTCTTTAGACTGATTGTCTTGTGCTTGTTGATGAAGTGTATTCATTATTCCTACAACTTTTTATTAACCAGAGTTACTAATATTTGGTTTATCTTTAACACAGTTATAATAGCGTTATATATTTCTTTGTACTAGATTTAGGGAGCTCTGGTTGCCCTACTCCATAGAGAGTTACACCAGTAGCCCAAAGATTGTGACTCTCATCCGTTGGAACCCACCAGTGGCTGCAAAATAGGACTATAAACAATCTCCTTCCATGGGATCTACAGCTTCAAAAACCCAAAGAGGGTCAGCAATGACTTGGTTCCAACTTCACAGCAATGAGAGAGGTTACTAAATATGAGGAAGTCTCATAGTATAAAATAAGGTCTACTTTTAAAATTAAAATTGTTTTAACAAGGGAAGAAGTAAAATTGGCTGTATGTTTGCATATTCCTAAATGTTATTTTTCATGTTGAAACTGACTCGTAACTGATCTTCCTTCAAGTTTCCAAGTAACATGAGAAATTAACTATCTTTCTCCCACGAAGCAGCTGGTATATTTAAACCTCTTGGCTTTGACAGCACAACTCCTTACCTCTAGGGCACCAAAAGCTCCCTGCCCTGGAGGCACATTGCCATGGGAAAGTCTGCTGTTAGGGACCTCTCCAAAGTACTGAAGAGCAGTGGTGTCTCTCTGGAGACTAAGGTGCATCTGATACAGGCCATGGTCTTCGCAATCACTTGTTATGCATCAGAGAGTTGGACAATAACCAAGGAGGATAGAAGGAGAATTGATGCCGTTGAGCAGTGGTGCTGGAGAAGAGTATTGAGAGTATCATGCACTGCTAGGAAAACAAACAGATTCATCCTGGAAAGGGTTAAACCAGGTGGCTCCTTGGAGGCAAGGATTCTGAGGCTCCGTCTAACATACTTTGGACACGTTGTGAGGAGAGACAGGTCCTTGGAGAAGGACATCATGCTTGGGAGGGTGGAGGGACAGCGCAGGAGAGGAAGGCCCTCTATGAGGTGGATTGATTCAGGGACTGGGGTAATTGGGATGGGAGTGTCAGAGACAGTGCGATTGGCACAGGACAGAGTGGAGTTTAGGGCTGTTGTACATAGGGCCTCTATGAGTCGCAAGCGACTCGATGGCACATAACAACAACAACAACAACATATATATTTGCATACTTATATATTTCTGTATTCATCTGTTGATTCTTGTTGTTGTTGTTATGTACCGTTGAGTTTTAAACAGCTGATAGCTGACCCTCATGCAGGTTTTCAGAGGCAATAAATCTCACGGGAGTAGATTGCTCATCTTTCTCTGGAGACCTGCTGGAGGATTAAAACCATTCTATTTTCCCTGACACTTGCCGCATATAATCATCATTTCCTTATTTATAATATCTCCAATATTTCGACATATTCTATTTTCTTGAAAAGAGTATATATTTCTCCCGAGGCGTGATTTTTCTCAATACCAAGTCTTACGTACTTCTCATAATCACCATATGCTATTTTTTATAGCTTAGAAAAAGCACTTCATCTCCAGAAGGTGGCGCTCTAGAATAGTGTGAAACCAGGTTTGCCGGCGGCACAAACAAAGCAGATGTGCATTCATTAACACTCAGTATCACTGAAATTCTGGAAGCATTGAGAATATTCAAATCAAATAAATGTCCTGCTGCCCTTTCTTCACTAGCATTTAAAACTCTATTTTTTTTTTCATGTCATTGACCTAGTTTATCGTATTGGGGGAAAAAAATAGTACCATAATTTAGAAAGTATAGCACTTAAGCAAAGTTAAGACATGTTTAACAAAGGGACATGCTCAAAAAATAGTCCAGTTTTACATAAAACTATATCAGCTTCTAATTTAACTTTTAGTAAAGTTAATCTGTTAATAAATTTGAAAAATATTTAAGAGCATGGACTGCCGTGAACATAGACTTAATATGCAAAACTCAGATGTTGATTATGTAAATGTCTAATTTATATTGTGGTTGTGTGGCCTCTAATCTGAACAGCTCATAGCTGAGCCTCCAATGGGTTTTAAAGAGGGAGTAAATCGTAAGGGAGGAGGTGGATCTGCTTTTTGCTGAGGAAAACCTTGTGGCTTTGGTATTGTACAGCTTCTAGCCACTAGGGATACCACATGTTTGAAGTTTAAAAATCAAATACCATAAGATTAAGGGAGTTCTGGTGGCCCAGTGGTAAGAAGCTGTGCTGCAAGCCTAAAGGCAAATGGTTCAAATTCACCAGTCTCTCCACAGAAAAGGATGCGAAATGTCCACTTTTGCTATTTACTGCCTGTGAAAACCCGCCGGATCCTCCAGCCATGAATCAGTTCCGACTCCACAGCACTGAACTACATCATAATAGGATATGGAGAAATTGAAAGATATATAGAAAAAAATCAAGAAGATATGAAAAATAACTTATTCACGAAAGACATTTCTCTTCGTTCTTGACCTCCTCGCCTAGAGTTCCTTAGAAATCTTAGTCTGCTAACAACATACATAGCATCATGGAGGGTAAATAAAATAACCACAGGAAATCGATCCATTTTGCTATGCGGAGACTGATGGGGAATTTTTGTGATATTGCCTGAGATTGAATAATCCAGCACAACTATGTGTTTATATCTGTCTTGAATAAAGATGTATTCAAACAGCAATAGGATAGTATTTATATTTAGAACGTTAAAGTCCAAAGTCCATATAGCTTTCAAAAAGAATTTTCTGAAAGAATTGGAAGTTTCAGTTAATTACCTATAACATGAGAGCTGTTTCGGCTGAGTCTTAATGTTTACCAGTTGTTATACAACACATACCACAGAATCTCTAATTCTTCTATTAAGTACAAAATAATAATGTTTGAAGAAGACTAGATAGCACATTTGAAACATAGTTTATTTATTGGAAACCTTGGTTTCATAAATGCACAAAATTAGTCCCTCTTAATATTTATGGAATTTTGTTGAGATTCAAATCATGGATCATCGTCTCAAGTGTTTCACGATCTATACGGTTGTGTCGTATCTTTCTTAAATATGTGATAGAAGGTTCAACAATCAGAAATGATTAATGTGTTTTGTTTTGATCCAGTTACCACTTCTTGTTATCCAAATTAGTTGTGTGTTATAGACATATTCACACCAAATTTGTTTGTAAGAGTTTACAAAGTAGTTTGCAAATAAAATTCAAATGTATTGAGGATACCAAAATTACACATGACACTTTGGTAATATCTTTATCACCACAAATAACTCACATAAACTTTGTTCAGTTATTTAAAGCTCTGTAAACTATATTTAGGAGTTCTTGGGCAGCATAAAGATCTCTGGTGTATCAGTTGTTAAAACACTCAGCTTCAAACTCTTCATCTCTCCACAGGAGAGAAGTATGGCCCTTTGCTCTGTAAGATTTGTTGCTTGGGAAATGTTACAAGGAAGTTCTGCTCTGTCTTATGTGGTTACTATGAATCAGAATTAACTTGACAGTAGAGGGTGTGTAGTTATGGCACAATTGACAAAGAACTCAACTACTAACCAAAGGATGGCAGCTCAAAGATACCTTAGAAGATGTTGTTGTTGTTCTTATGTGCCATTGAGATTTCTGTGAACCATAGCAACCCTATGTATAGCAGCACTGACCCTGACCTACCCTGAGCAGGTCTCACTAATTCCAACATACTAAGCCCTTTGCCCCAATAATGGTATCAATCCATCTCATCCAGAGTCTTCCTCTCCTGTGCTGTCCCTCCATCCTTCTGAACACAATGTCCTCCAAGGACCTGTCTCTCCTGGCCATGGGCCCAAAGAATGTGAGATGGAGTTTCACAATCTTTTAAGGAAAGGATGGTGAAACTTCATCTCATATACTCTAAGCATGTTGTCAGAAGGGGTCTGTCCTTGGAGGGGAGAATGTTAAGGTCAGGGAAAGAGAGGAACACTTTCAACAAGATGGATGGACACGAAATAGATACCTCCTAACAATGGACTCCAGTATGTTGGAGATCTTGAGGACAAAGGAAGATAGGTCAAAATTCTGATACATTATTCACAGGGTGACTCTAAGTCAGAATCAATTTGCCAACATGCTGTCCTGGATGTGCTCATCAAATTGTGCCAAGAAATCTGGAGGTCAACTACCTGGCCAACTGACTGGAAGAGATCCATATTTGGATCTCATTCCAAAAAAAGGTGACCCGTCAGAGTGTGGAAATTATTGAACAATATCACTAATATCACACACTATCAAAATCCTGCTCAAGATTATCCAGAAATGACTGGAATAGAGGTAGTGGCACTAGAGACATTATTGTCAATGTCAGATGGATCTTGGCAGAAAGCAGAAAGTACCAGAGGAATGTCTATGTTTCATTGAATATGCAAAGGCATTTGACTGTGTGAGTCACAATAAATTGTGGCTAACCTTGAGGAAAATGGGAATCCCAGAACATGTGATTGTGCTTATAAGAAACCTATACTTTGACCAGGAAGCAGTCATCAACACAAAGCAGGGAAACACTGCATGGTTCAAAATCATGAAAGGAATGCATCAGGGATGTATCCTTTGTCCATACCTTTTCAATCTGTATGCAGAACAGATCATTCTGGAAG
>NW_006399817.1:14015915-14017201 GCF_000299155.1 Elephantulus edwardii
GGGATTTTTCAATATTGAAATCTACTGAAGAGCAACTGACAACCATGGTAAATTTTATTTATTCTCTTTTTATTAGAATTATTCACAGAAACATGCTATAAAAAAATAAAAACAGTATTTTATGTTATCAGGCAAATATAAACATGCCATTATTTCTATTGGATCCCTCCAAGTTGGTTCAGCCTCACAGCCTCACAGCCTCACTGTATATGCCAAAGAATGAACGTTGGCCTGGTCCTGCACTAACAATGATTATGTTTGGGTTCATTGCTGCAGTCACTGTGTCAATTCATCTCATTGAGGAACTTCCTCCCCTTCGTTAATGTAAGGTCACAGAGAAAAAACAAAACCCAGTTCAGGTCAAAAAAGACAGTTTATTGAGGAGAAACTGTTGGCTGCTTCTAGAGCTGAGATCAGCACCTCCTTAAAGTTACAGTGGAGTTTTATATTGTCTTACAAGGAAATTGGAAGTTAGGATGTTTGCTGCTGTTTGGTACCAGGTAAGAACTAAGGTTGGGAGTCGTGGATAGTTATTCCTAGGAAAAGGAAGAGGAATAGTGTTGCAGCCTAATAGAGATAAACAGAGTTGCAGCTGCTGCTTTGATCATTGCTGTAGCTGTTCTGGGGAAAGGGAGATAGAGCAGCTCCATGCCCTGACAGTTATCTCTCTACTTTACCAGTAAATTCTTATCTAGGGACTGGTAATCCCAAGGCATCAATTCTTTGGGCTTCCTTATTCACTCTCTAACTTACGCCTGCCTGTGAAATGATTGAAAACACTTAATAGGTTTAAACCAGTTGTACCTAGTCCGTAGAGTGAAATCTTTGTTTTTAGCTGGACAACTCCTTTCCAAATTGCAGGCTCTTTTTCTCACTAGCAATGATGGCCAAATGAGAGACCAGCACGTTTCAAACTAGTGAGAAATTTATTAATGAGAAATAGCATTTGAAAAGGAGAAGACAGGGGGATATCACTGTTGCCCTGAACAAAGAAGACGACTTTCACCCACCCCATTCTTCATTCACATTGTGTTTCATGCATTCAAGAGGACAAAAATTTTTTCCTTCACTTTTTTAAATTAATTTTAATGAAAGTTTACAGACACTTAGGGTTTCCAGTCATTCATTGTTGCACTTTTCTCCTTGCCCACTCCCCCTCCCCCAATTCACCCTTCTCCTTGATAAGTAAAACTCTTTCATTGTTATGCAATCCCTCCCCCAAGTTCACTCAACTGTGCAGCCTTCATTTTGGACTCCTGTCATGACAATAATACTCAATTGTATAT
>NW_006399817.1:14018776-14037398 GCF_000299155.1 Elephantulus edwardii
TTTGCATTAAATCATTAATAAAAACAATTAAAAAAATTAAAAAATCTCTGAGAAGAGGTGAGATTTCAGGAACTAGTAGACTGGCAGAAGGTTAAGGTTTAAGAACTGGCTCAGTGGTAAGGAATGACTATTGGAGGCATGCCTGTGCATTATGTCTCTGAGTTTGAATCTTAGCTCAGCATGTAACTTTGGACAAGTGTTATCTTTGTTACAAGAAGAGCTTTTCAGCGTGTTTTGGAAGCCTATACTACTTGGGGTAGTTTTCTCTGGGCCCTGGTTTCTATAGTAACCAGGAATTTTATCTTTTGCTAAAATCAGCAAACATTAGGAGTTAACAGTTTATGACCTTGAAGGGAAAAGCAGGATATTGGGAGAGGCTAAAGGATTTAGTTCTAAGAAGAGCCTTAGTTTCCTATTTAAAAATGTTTAAAGAGAGTAGATTTGCCCAGTGCAATACATCATGTGATTTCTTGATTGGTGTTTCCATGGGCTTTGATTGTGGATCCAAGTAAAAAAAAAAAAAAATTAAAAAATCAAGCTTGTTCAGAAGAGATTGTGTAACAAGAAATATTGATTTCAGATGGATCTTGGCTGAAGCAGAAAAAAATTAAAATTGATCTTTATTGAGAATAAAAGGCATTTGAGTCTGTGAATCATAAAAAATGATCAGCAACATTTCAAAGGTACAGAATTTTAAAACACTAAATTGTGCTCATTTAGAACCTGTTCAACATCTAAGAGGTACACATTTAAGGAGAATAAAGGAAAACTCAGTGGTTTAAAACGAGAAAAGATGTGCATTAAAGTTGAACTTTTTCATCATTCTTACTGAATCTGTATTCTGAACAAATAAAATGAATGCTGCATTAGGATTCGAATAAGATTCGAATAAGATTCCTCAGCAGCCCATTATGTGTAGATGATAGAAACTTGCCTGGAAGTCAAGCTAGCATGAAGCATTTGTTGATGAAACTCAAAGACAATGATCTTCAGCATCTATTACATCTCCACATAGAGAATAAAACCTCTAAAACTGAGTCAGTACCAAAAAAGCTGAATAGGGTGATTTATGTACACTATTATTTCTCAACTAATAGATTAATATAAATTCCTGACTCTAAATTTTATTCAGTCTGAGTTAGGAGGGAATATAACGTTTTACTTAAAACCAGCAGATCAAATAACACCTTAGATAAATCCGTACTTACTATGAACGACTTAGATTTCTCTGCCATTAAGATAAGTTCTTGTATGTCCCTGAGTCTACTTAAAATTATTGTGTGTTTCTATAGGAAAATGTAGGCAGTAAATCTATACAAAAACAAATCATCATGTCTTTTTTTCCTATGGAGCTAAGATTTCTGATAAATTCATATTAAAAACCTACCAGTTAGAATCTTAGTTCTTTTTTCTTTTTTTTGGATTTCCATTCATTCATTGTTGCATTTTTCTCCCTGCCCACCCCTCCCCACCAGTTTGTTCTTCTTTTTGAAAACTAAAAGAAAAATTCTTTCATTTGCATACAATCTCCCTTCCCCCACTACACTCCACTATGCAACCTTCATTCTGGACTCTTGTGAGAAACATAATACCCAATCATATATCGCTTTTAAAACTGTTCTCTCCCTCATCTGTTTCAATGAAGCATACATAATTTATCCAATTTTTCTCAGTCTAGCCCCAACCCTGATATCAGTCCCGTTCTAAAACAGTGGCACTATGCAGTTATTGGTCCTTGCTGAGATATTTCGCTCAGCACAATGGACTCTAGGGTTACCCACTTTGAATAATATTACATGAGTTCCTTGTTTTTCAGTGCAGCATAGTATTCCATTGTGTGAATATACCAGAGATTCTCTATCCAGTCGTTTGTTGATGGACACTTAGGTTATTTCCAACTCTTTGCTATTGTGAACGAAGCCATAATAAAAATGGGTGGGCATATATCTGTCTGGATGGAAGTTATGGTTTGTTTAGGGTATATTCCCAGTAGAGGAATTTCTGAGTCAAATGGTATTTCTATTTGCAACTTTTTGAGAAAGTGCCATACTGCTTTCCATAGTAGTTGCACTATTTTACACTTCTACCAAGAGTGAATAAGGTTCCAGTTTCTCTGCAACCTCACCAACATTTGTTGTTTGCTGCTCTGTTAACTTTTACTGTTCTTACTTGGGTGAGATGATATCTCATAGTTGTTTTGATTTGCATCTCTCTTAAAGTTAGGGATTTTGAATATTTCTTCATGTGCTTGTTGGTCATCTGAATGTCTTTTTTGGTGAAGTGTCTGTTCATATCCTGTGCCCATTTTCAATTGGGTTATGTCCTTTATTTTGTGGTGCTAGAGTATTTTATAAATTCTATATATAAGTTCCGTATCTGACATGTCATTACCAAATATTTTTCCCAATCTGTGGCTTCCCTTTTTAACTCTTTTAGAGAAGTTTTTTAGATGTGCATAGGGATTTGAGTCTTAGAAGGTCCCATTCATCTATTTTATCCTCTCCTGGTTGTGGATTTTTCAGGATACTTGGAAGACTGTTTATGTTGTGGATTAGGAGTTGTAGAGTTCTTCCAAGCTTTTCTTTAATGAAATGTGTAGACCTTGGTTTTAGTCCTAGAGGCCCCGAATAAGCAAAGCATTCCTTAAAAAGAGAAATAAGGTAGGAGGCATCTCACTCCCTGATTTCAAATCCTACCACACTGAGTGTGGTACTGGTATAATGACAGACACATAGATCAATGGAATAGAATAGAAAATCCAGAAATCAGCCCATCTACCTATGGTCAATTAATTTTTCACAAAGAGATGAAATCAGTTAAGTGGGGAAATGACAACCTTTTAACAAATGGTGCTGGCAAAATTGGAAAACTACCTGTAGAAAACTCAAGCAAGATCCACTCCTCACTCCACACACAAAAACCAACTCAAAATGGATCATGGACTTGAAGCATAGAAGCATAGTTCTTAACCAGGGCTTCCTCACCAATTAAGATTTTTTACTGGAAGAATCAATAAAAATGAATATTTCATTCCCCCAAAACTTAATTTTATATAAATATACACTCTTCCTTTGCTTTGATTAGGAAAAGTTACAATGGCAATTAAACCAAAGACAATTTTAAGTTCTTACAATGAAGTTTGACAAATTAAAAAAAAAAGTTTATCAAATTCAAACCAAATCAACTGGTATCAATTGTGTTCTGAATCACAAGACTCTCCATCAGATTTCTGAGGCTATAAATCTCAACAGGGGAGACCATCCATCTTCCTCCCATGGAGAGGTTGATGGACATAAACCACTAGAAATACACAACCTTTGGGTTAGCAGTAATAGTCTAGTAACAATGGATTATATTTTGTGGGAAGAATGATATTTTTAAAAGATTAAGCCAGATTATTTTCTTTGGTCCCAACACAACCATGTATACTTAGTATGGAATGTATTGTTGTTTTAATATTTAAAAAGCTTAACAACCAAGATAAAGTAACTAGTTAGTAAAATTAATTTAATGATAGAATTTCTATTAAGACCATGGTAGAACAACATTGCTTCTGCCAAGGACCTCTAAAAAGTACTCAAGAGAAAATAAATCAATGGCAAAAGTGTGCTTGACCCCAGGTGGAGTATTTTTATTGCTCCAAAATTCAAGCAAAAATTGAATAATAATAATAAGGAAGATCATTGAAGATTCAATGTCTCTGTGTTGTTTTGAGAAAGAATATTGAAAATACCATATACTTCAATAGAGTAAACAAATCTATCTTGGAGAAAGTGTAACCAGGGCACTACTTAGATACAAAGATGGTGAAACTTAGTCTAATAAACTTTAGGTATATTGTTAGGAGACTCTGGTTCTTGGAAAAAAAAATGTATAGAAAAATAGAGGGTCAGTGATAGAATAAGAGCTCAGTGAGATCAACTGACACAGTGACTGCAAAAATAGGTTTGAAAATACTAGAGATTGTAAGAATAGCACAAAACAGGGAAAACTTTTCTATCGTTACTCATAGTCACTATTAGTAGACTCAGTGGCACCTAACACCAACAAAAACATGTTTTTTCAATTTTATATTTTCACTGGGATTGACTATAAAACTGAGAGAGAAACAAACAAAAAAATTAATGCTATAGAACTAAGCAAAGAAACCTGCATGGTTCAAAATCAGGAAAGATATGCATCAGAGATGTATCCTAATTCTACGCCTTTTCAATCTATATGAGGAACAGATCAGCAGAGAGGATGAGCTCTATGGGGAGGAATGTGGCATCAGCATTGGAGAAAGACTGACAACCTCCTGTATGCAGATGACACAACCTTGCTTGCTGAAACTGAGGAGGACCTGAAGGATTGTAGACTTCAATATGGATTGAAACTCAACATCAAGGAGATTCTCACCACTGGGCTAGTTGGCAGCATTTGTGGTAGATGGTGAAGAGATTGAGATTGTTTACAGCTTCAGCTTGCTTGACTCCATAATCAACACACTTGGTTTCAGCAGACAAGAAATCAAAAGACAATTTACATTGGGGAAAATCTGCTGTCAAGGATCTCTCCAGAGTACTGAAGAGCAATGATGTATGTCTAGAGACTAAGGTGTACCTAATCCAGGTTATGATCTTCATAATTGCTTGCTATGTGTCAGAGAGCTGGACAATGACTAATGATAACAGAAGAAAAATCAATGCCTTTGAGTTGTGGTGCTGGAAAAGAGTTTTGAATATACCATGGACTGCTAAAAGAACAAACACTTGCATTCTGGAGAAAGAGAAACCAGGCTTCTCCTTGGAAGCAAAGATTTTGAAGCTCCATCTGACATACTTTGGGCTAATTGCAAGGAGGGACAAGTCCTTGGAGAGGGACATCATATTTGGGAGGGTTGAGGGACAGTGCAAGAGAGGAAAATCCAGGAAGACATGGATTGACTCAGCGACTGGCGTACTGGGGGTAGGTATGTCAGAGATGATCAAATTGGGTCAAAATAGAGCAGGGTTCTGAACTGTTGTATATACGGATTACTAAGAGGCAGAATGGACTCACATAACAATAACAATATACAACCTGTCTTTCTGCCACTAGTACACACTTATTCATGAAGAAGTAAAGCCCAAATACAGAATGTTGTTGTGGTCCATTTTGACTCATAGCAAGCAATCCTATGTAAAACAGATCCAAACTTTGTCTTCCCAATTTCTGACATGTTAGAGTTCATTGTTCCAGCCACTGTGCCTATTTTTTAAGGGTTCCTTCTCTTTCTCCGATCCTTCACCTTTCCCATCATAATGTCTTCTTCCAAGGAATGCTCCCTACTAACAAAATAACCAAAGAATATGAGACGAAGTTGCATCATCTTTGCCTCTAAAAGGCTCCCTGGTTGCACTTCTCCAAAGACAGACTTGTTTGTTCTTTTGACAGTATTCTTTACCCACACGATAATTCAAAGACAAAATTTTTCTTCTGTCATCTTTATTCGTCATTCAACTTTCAGATGCGTAAGAAGTAGTTGAAAGAGGTATGCTTTGGATCAGGTGCACCTTAGTCTTTACACTGACATCCTTAATCTTTAAATATAGCTTAGCAATCTTATTTAGTAGAAGGAACACATTTTGTGCTGCAAAGTAGCTATTATTTGATACAAAAGAGTACTAGAGAGAAGGGAACTTCACAAAAAAACTCCATAAATGTGTCTTTTTGTGTCCTTGTTGAAATTTCAAGCTGTGTGCTACCAGGAGATTCTCCACAGCCTGGCAGAGAACAGCTCCTGTGGAGTTATGAATCTAAAAGTTATTCAGTAATTAAGCCATCTCTGATCAAGTTGAGACTCCCTGTCAGAGTAGAATTAAAAAAGCTTTATACAAGACAGTACCATGAAGGGGGAAATAGGTAACTGTGATAGAAATTAGAACTGTAACTTTCTCTGGGAGGAGATGTAGGGACTGTTTTGGAAAGGATACTAGGAAACGATCCTTGGAATGATAGAAAAATTCTGTATCTTAATAGGACAGTGCTTACACAAGTCTTTATTGTTTTCAAACTTACCAGAATGTGTACTTTAAAATGTGTTTGTTTTACTATAAGCAAATGGTATCGCAAATGATTTACAAATATTTTAATAGAATATACATATGTTTTGTATTCTAATATTGTGGCAAAAAATGTATTAGAAGAGACATCTCCATCTTTGCTCCATCACTTTGGCTCCAGAATGCAACAACATTAATAGAGAGATGAATAAGTCAATGAAAAAATTGAACATACAAAATACATAAATTATGTAAACATGTAGCTAATTGGGGTTGGGGGAGGGTGAAGTAAGTGTAAAGAAATGCAAACATGCCCAGAATTGGGATTAAGACCTATGGGCAATAATTACACACACATACCTATGTTTAAAAAGCAAGAGGACTTGAATGAAGCACATATTCAATGTTGTTATTACTGTTGCTGTACGTCTTCAAGACAGAATTGACTCGTGACTGTTTTCAGAGACTTTAAACACCTGAGAGGAGATTGTCCATCATTCTCTCATGAAGCAGCAAATGGATTCAAACTACCTGCCTTTGGGTTAGGAGCACAACTCCTTACTCACTAGGCCATAGTTGCTGTTTGTTGTTGTTACATGCCGTGAGTCACTTGCGACTCATAGGGACCTTATGTACAACAGCCCTAAACCCTGCTCTATCCTGTGTCAATCTCACTGTCTCTGACACACCCATCTGATTACCCCAGTCACTCAATCAATCCACCTCATACAGGGTCTTCCCCTTCTGTGCCGTCCCTCCACCCTCCCAAGCATGATGTCCCTCTCCAAGGACCTCTCCCTCCTTACAACATGTCCAAAGTGTGTCAGACGAAGCCTCAGAATCCTTGCCTCCAAGGAGCAGCCTGGGTTAACCCTCTCCAGGATGAATCTATTTGTTTTCTTGGCAGTCCATGGTACATTCAATACTCTTCTCCAGCACCACAGCTCAAAGGCATCAATTCTCCTTCTATCCTCCCTAGTCATTGTCCAACTCTCTGATGCATAACAAGTGATTACAAACACCATAGCCTGTATCAGATGCATCTTAGTCTCCAGAGTGACACCTTGTTATAGTAGAAGAGTAAATATATACACAGAGAATAACACAAGACAGAAAGTACAAGAAATCTCTCAAGTGTTATAAGAGGAGTACCATTTTGGACAATACAAGAGGAGATATTTTAAATGGTTTTATCTTGAAACAAACTTAAAGAGGTGAAAGTAGTTTTACATAGGAAAGCAGCTTGCCTCATGTCTGTGGTTCCTGTGCACTGTAGTACCAAAAGGATATCTTTGAAGGTCTGGAAGTGTTCACTCATGTCCCAAATGTCTACAAGCTATTGTCAGTTTGACTATCTCTTACTCTTATGTTCAACACTCTGAAAATCTGCCAAGTGTGGCAAACCAGAATGATTCGTAATTACAATTAACTAATAATCCAATCTCAAGACTTCAACTAATTCATTTTCACCTCCAAGAGAACAGTTAGCCAGCTTTTATCTTTCCCTCTCAGGCTGCATATTTCAGTTTCTTTCACCCTGACAACCCTATCAACAGTAAAGTTAATGAGAATTTTCTCAGCCTCTTCTAAAGAGACCAACCTGAACAGGAGAAACAGTCCATATTAGAGTTTTAAATAGTAGGTACAAGAAACATAAACCATTTTGCATAAAAAAATTAATGAAAAAGAAATATATTAGTTTATTTTGTCTTTATTTGTTAGACATCAGAGGGATTTTCCAGCCATGTCTTGCTGAGATATATAATATTCCAACAATCAATACTGTTTTTACTGTTAATAAAATGTTTGTTCTTTCTATATTAACCATTATGGATCTGTGGTGACCTAATAGTAAGAAATTACATTGCTAACACAAAGGCATGTGGGTCAAATCCTTTAGTTGCACTGTATGAGAAAGATGAGAAGCCTCCTAATGTGTGATGTTCCTACTGTGAGACACTATGTCATATTATGAAAAGATGCTGAAAGGTCAGCTATGAAAAGATTCTTACTTGATGGCACATAACAACAACATTAACCATCCAACACTTAACTTCCATCTTAGCAATTTAATTTATATTTTCCCTTGCTATTTTTTTTTAAAGAATGAAATTCTAGACACTAAAACTACATATTATTGATGTTGTTAGGGACCAACAAGTTGAGTACAACTCATAGCAACCCTATGGACAACAGAGTCTGCACAGGTGCAGTCAGTCTAATTCCTCAGGTGAAGTCCATGTGTTTTTGAGTCACAAATGAGTCACCATATGTAGTTTTTAAAAGTGTGTCTGGCAGTGAACATACCATTGATGTTCAATATTCAGTCATTTGATCTCCAGCCTTATTTTTGTCACCAAGTCCATGATTTCGGACTACCTACCAGTCCTTCTTTTTTGTTTCCAACTTTTGCATTCCAGTCACCAATTATCATTAAGGCATCCTCATTGAATTTTCAGTCAATTTCAGATGGAAATGGTAGAATTCCTCAATTTCCTCCTTTTTGCCTTTAGTTGTTGTGTTGTATTTGAATAGGAGTTGTATTAAGCACACAAATAGTATCTTTTTGCTCACAACACTGTACTTCAACAATTGTTGTATTGTTATTATATACCTTCATGTTATAACAGACTCATAGTTGTCCCTTCATTGGGTTTTCAGAGAGCAAATCACTCAAAAGGGATTGCTTATCTTTATTCTGCTGAGCTGTTGGTGGATTTGAACCATCTGCCTTAGGATTAACAGTGCAACTTCTCACCACTAAGCTATCAGAGCTCACCTATACTACAACAATAGGAACCAGTATTTCATTGTGACCTTGAGTTTTTCTTTCTTGTCTTTGTGGAAGGTGTCCACTACATTCCACCTTCTAATTATGGAAGAAAAAGCAGAGTATGTACATACAATACCTTCAAAAGTATAGTTGGAAAAGTCATTTTTATTTTTATTTTTTTTTTACATTTCATTAACTAGAACTTGCAACTTGACTACATATAGTTAAAAGGGACATTGGTATATGTAACCTCTGATTGCTTGACTAATCCTATGGAAGAAGAAAAAAGGATATTAAAAAATAACTTATAGTCTGTTACCTAAATATCCATCCCAAATAACAGCTTCCCCTACACACAAATATAGCTGTGTATTATCAAAGCAAAGGTTAAAACTGACTGAATCAAATTTTCAAACATCATCTGCCTCTGGAGTGAAAAAAAATTTCTTGATTAAATCCTCATTATTTTATCTGAAAGTTATTCCTTTATACCTTAACACTTATGGTTTCTTTCTTTCTTTCTTTTTTTTTCTCTCTTAAACCCTCCAGAGAGTCTTCTCTATTATTTCCATAGTGAATATAGAGTTAATTTGTAATGACAGATCTGATTCAAACTAATTTTTGAGGTATCATATCAGTAGGTATAATATCATTGGTGTGATGTTCAGTGAATGAATGTTTTCTTCTGGAGAATAAAACTATTTGATCACCTAATTATCTCCTTAATAAAAAATTGAGAATATTTTTCCTTGGAGGCTGCCCATGTTTTGTGGCCTACTTTTCTGCAAGGCCATTAGATAGAATCGAGGATCTTTTACAAGTTGAACAGTCCTTCAAAAATTTAATAGACTTTTGGTCTAGTTCTTACAAATAGTTGTAGGGACAAATAATTCCAATCTAGAAAAAGTTGCTAGGCTTGCTTACAGATTATTTTTGTTGTTATTGTGATTATTGTCATGTTCCATCGAGTTGCCTGCAATTCATAGTGATCCTATGTACAACAGCTCTAAACTTGCCCTGTCCTGTGCCAAGATTATTGTTTCTGACACATCTACCCCCTTTACCCCAATCACTGTATCAATGCATCACATCAAGAGTTTCCCTCTCTTGCACTATAACTCCACCCTGCCAAGCATGATGTCCCTCCCCAAGGACTGATCCCTCTTTGCAATATGTCCAAGGTATGTGAGACAAAGTCGCAGAATGCTTGCCTACAAGGAGCAGCCTGATTTCATCCCCTCTAGGATGAACCTGTTTTTTTCTCCTGGCAGTCCATGGTATAGTAAGTACTCTTTTCCAGCACCATAGCTCAAAGGCATCAATTCTCCTTCTATCATCCCTAGTCATTGTCCAGCTTTATGACACCTAGCAAGTAATTGGAAAGAATATGGCCTGGATCAGGTGTACTTTAGTCTCCAGACTTACATCGTTGCTCTTCAGTATTTTGAAGAGGTCCCTGACAGCAGACTTTCCCAATGCAAGTTGTCTTTTAATTTTCTGACTGCTGATATCAAGAGTGTTAATTGTGAAGCCAAACAAATTGAAGGCGTTAACGATCTCAGTCTCTACCATGATGCTGCCAGTCGGCCCAGTGGTAAGGATATTTGCTTGTCGATCAGATACTGTCCTAAATCTGAAGATTCCAATTAAAGATGACTAGGAAGAAGGATTGTCCATCCACTTTCAAAATAAAAGGTTTTTGAAAACTCTATGTACAATAGAGCGCACTTATGCTAGCAGATATAGCAGATGAGGCTGAATCACAAAGGAGGCGGAACAGTTGTAAGCAGACACTAGTGATTGGAACATGGAATGTGAGACACATGAATGTAGCAAATTTGGACATTGTTAAGAAAGAAATGGAACACATAAATATTGGCATGCAAGGTATGGTGTAATGACATGAACTGGCATGGGACATTTTGAGTAGGATGATCACATGATCTACTATCCTGGAGTTGAAAGGTGAGGAAAAATGGGATTTCTTTCATAGTTAAAAAAGTCATTTCTAGTTCAATCTTGAATACAATATGGTGAGTGACAGGATAATATCCACGTGCACACAAGGAAGTTCAGTGAATATCACTATCATTCAAATATATGCACCAACAATTAAACCAAAGAGGAGGAAATAGAAGATTTCTACCAACTTTTGCAGTCAGATATCAATCAAACATGCAACCCAAGCACATTAATAATAATGGGTGACTGGAATGCAAAAGATTAGAACAGAGAAGAAGGGTTAGTAGTTGGAAAACATGAACGTGGTGGCAGAAATGAAGCTGGAGATACAATGATAGAATTTTGTACAATCAACAATGTACTCATTGCAACTACTTTGTATAAGAAACATACACACAGGTTACATGTATGGATTTCACCAGATGGTTTGCATAGGAATAGATCGATTATATCTGTGCAAAGACTCTCTGGAGATGCTCAACATCAACTGTGAAAACTAGGTCAGGTGCTGAGTGTGGAAAGACCACCTACTACTCATATGCAAGTTCAAGCTGAAGCTAAGGAAAATTAAATCAAATCCATGGGAACTAAAATTGGACCTTGAGTCTGTTTGTCCCACTTGAATTTCAAAACCATCTAGAAAGAGGTTTGAGGCTGTTTCTTTTTCTTATTGGTTTCTTTGTTCAGTACCTTTCTCTATGCTTTAATTTAATGATATCTATTTTGAAGCTCCATCTCACATACTTTGGGCTTGTTGCCAGGAGGGACCAATCTTTGGAGAAAGACATCATGCTTGCAAGGGTAGAGTGTCAGTGAAAGAGAGGAAAATGCTGGATGATATGGATTTATACAGTGACTTTGACAATGAGGTCAGGTATATTAGAGACAGTGAAGTTAGTTAAGGAGAGGGCCAAGTTCAAAATCTGTTGTTCATAAGATCATTACACATTATAATTGTCTCAATGACAGATTACAACAGTAACATTTTTAATTTGTATGGGAACATTAATACAAATAGGAAAGTATCCCCATTAATTTAACCTTTAAAACTAGAATAGGATGTCAATTAAATGAGAAGTTTCAGTGTGGCCATTTAAGGAAACATGTGACCTATTTATTGTTAAATGTCCTTCTCCAAGGACTGGTCCCTTCTGGCCATGTGCCCAAAGTATATGAGATGGAGCTTCAAAATCCTAGTCTCCAAGGAGAAACTTATTTTCAACCTTTCCAAGAGAGACCTATTTGTTTTCTTTGTGATCCATGGTAAGTTCAAGACTCTTCTCCAGCACCACAATTTGAAGGCATCAATTCTTTTTCTGTCATCCTTAGTAATTGTCCAGCTCTCTGATGCATAGCAAGTAATTATGAAGACCATGGCCTGGATCAAGCATACCTTAGTCTCTAGACTGGCATTTTTGCTTCTCAGTACTCTGGAGATGCCCTTAAGAGGAAATTTACCTAATGTAATTCCTAACTACTGGTGCTGAGAGTGTTGATTGTGGAGCTGCACAAGCTGTAATTGTTAACCCCACAATCTCTTCTCCCTATTCAGTGACATTAGTTGTGTGAGGTAAAAAGGCAAAAAAGGTGGAGAACCAGATGAAGCAAAACAAAAGAATTTATTATTAGCTCTTGGGCAAGTTCTGCACCCCTGCCTGGAGGGAGGCAGTAATAATGGGAAGTCAAGAGCAGGGAAAGTTACAACAAAGGTTTTATGTCTTTGGAGGGAGGAAAGGAGGGATGCAAATTGATCTATTCAATGGTCAGCTATCTCTATGGTTGGTGGTCAGCTCCCTGTAGAGGACATTAATCAGATGCCCTTTGCCCCTTGCCATGTAAGGAGCTGCCCAAGACCCTTTAAATTATTTGCTTCATGGCTAGGTCTAAGCAGAAAGTGGCAGTGGTTGTGCTCTCTTCTGATTGGCTGCAGCATTTGGAATGTTTCCCAAGGAGTGTGTCTGCAATAGAATGCTGCCTATTTTCCAAGTGACCTTTCAGGTTGCATTCTTCACATTACATCAACTTCTCATTATTTCTGGTCTAGTAGTTCCATTATCATGAACTTAATCTCACTGTCCCCAATCTTCTCATCTATTTTTTTAATAATTGTTGACCCTTTGATCTCACATTGGTAATGTTTAAAGCAATTATTTATTCACTGTTTAGACCTGAGCTGATAGTCTAAAAAAATGTTGCTTTAGTGGGTCATCGTAGTTCAAAATTTAGAGAATAGCTCAGGGCAATAGTCTTATGGATTCCTCCAGCTTTAGTGAAGGGACAAATTTGGATTTCTTGATAATGTGAACTTCTGTTCCAATTTTTCTCTTTCTTCCAGTTTCCATCTATTGTGAGGCTGATCAGAATGTTTAGAAATGAGAGCCAGACTATTTAGTGTTTGAAATCTCGAGGTTGAGGAAGCTTTGATTCTGCTGCTAAATTATTTCTCTGATTCTTAGGTTTTCTCCTTTTTCAAATCTTTTTGTTTCAAATAGAAGCCCACAGTTGTATCTTAGACGTGCTTATTTTACCCACATTGACCTACCTTTCTCATCACCATACACAAAATGTAACTATTGTCGAGAGAATGATTATCCCCCTGTTAAGTTATCTTTACATTAGATATAACTAGGGTCAAATAATTCAAGCAGACAATGAATCTAGTGATGGAAAGTCATGTTCATAAGGTCAATGGTGGCTGGGACCTTGTAAATCTTGTTCACCACTCAAGACTAATAAGTAGATGCTAAGTACCTGATATATCTTCTACCATGGAGTCAATTCCTACACATATTGACACTCTATCAGGTTTCTGAAGCTGTAAGTCTTATGAGAGGAGATTTTCCGTCTTTCTCCCACAGAATCATCAGAAAACTCAAACTAAACCTTTCAGTTAGCAGTCTCAGTATCAAGTACTGAATATCTAATAGGTACCCTATATATTTTTTTAGTTCTTTAATAGATGAGATCCTTCTTTGAAAATATATTTTTATATAATATTTAGTTAAATAATGCTATTAGTTGAACTTAACAAGAATAACATCATCATAGAGAGTGATCAGTTGTTCTACTGGACAGAAAGTGATGCTACCAAGTCAAAGGTGGGTGACTTTTAATCCACAGCTCTCAGGCCTGTTTTTCATTTTTTTTTTTTTCAGAAATTCCTCTAGGCCGTATAATCTTAATGTGTCCACTTGCCGTAAAGTGTTAACTTGTGGTTGCTGTGAAGCCGAACACTGACACTGATGTGTCAAATGCGATAATGGTTACGCTTGGTGGACAATGTTTGGTGGAACTCCCCTATTAAAACAAGCTTGGAAGCAGCAGTGCATCCACTTCCATAATAGATTGCCTCCAGAAACCCTATGAAACTGGGGAAAGGATGAAAGTCACACATGTGTTGAGGACGTTTGTTCATAGGCTTGCTATGAGTCTTCTACAACTCAACAGCACTTAACAACAACAACAATGAAAGGAGGGAAAATGCTGAACATATATGAAACATGTTTGTAACCACCATCTCAAGTTTCTAGTAACTGTGCTAAATTGGAAAAAAGGACTTATTTTCAAAGACTAAGTACAATGTACTTTTATTTTCATGTTACTATATAAGAGTTCTCATACTGTGATACCACTAATATTTCCAGATTAGATTGCTCCTTTTCCCCAGTGCAGTTCTATTAGTTCCTCCTCCACAATATCTATGTGCCTCATTCTTTTGCTCTTTATTTTGAAATAATATTAGATAATAAAAACATATTTGAATGCAATTTATTATGGGTCTTGAGGCTTAACAAACAAAATAACATTCCCTTAAATTAAGAAAAAAATGTACATACTAATTTTTTATTAAATAAATAATTCCTTTGATAGGTCAAATTGTACATGGCAAAAGCAGCATTTTTACCTCTGCATCTATGATTTGAGACTACTCATTGGTTTTCCACCTCCACATTTTTTACAAGTCAGAACATGAGAAAAAGTGGTTTAACGTAAAAATATGCTCACCTTACAGATTATTTTAGACTACTCTCTTTATAGTGCTGAACTTTTGGATCAAATTTTATTTAGCACAGAGAGTTAATTCACTGTTAGATTTTTGGCTTGAATCCTGTATTCATTATGTAAGTGCAAATCCCTGTTTCCCTGTAACCAACCCTCTAGGGTTTGATGAAATATATTCCCAAACATGCCAAACCTGCCAGACAAGAATACAAACTTCCATTAGAAGCATCATATTCCCTTGAAATAGAAGTGTTTTCACTTGTAGGAACATATTTGAGTCTTGATAAAAATGAGATTGTATTTCAGTTCTGGAAGACCTATGCTTCAGGTAAGAAATGGAAACAAATTTGTACTTAACTAAAAGCAGCAGTGAATATTTCCATATAAATGTAACATTGAAACAAAATAATTCTTTTATCATATTGTGAAACTGAAATGGCAGATATGTTTAGAATGTAAATTTGTGCCATGTTTTGGTATAAGAGTAGCTCCTTTAGAAATCTTTTCCAACCTCTTTAACTAGAACTATCCTAGAGAACTTGCCTTTCCCCTCTCTTTTCCTCCCCTTCATTTCTTCCTTCTTTATGGACTCTACGGATTGTAGTGTTACCATATTGTTTATATAAATTCCTAAAAGGTGGAGGATCAGAGGAGGAGAGGAAGACCTTCAACCAGGGGCGTTGACATAGTGACTGCTGCAATGGGTTCTTGTGTGTCAGGAAGTGTGAGGATGGTGCAGGATAGAACAGGGTTCAGATCTTTTGTTCATAAGGTTGCTATGAGTCGTCCTGGACTTGAAGGCACGTAATAAAATCAGACTTTTAGAGTTTTGAGTTCGTTTCAGAGCCAAATCTACTGGTAGGCTTCCCTTTGCACATTTGTTTTCCAGGCTTGAAGCTAGAGCCATTAGTTTACATCCTATATTCCATTACTTTAAAAAGTATTTTTTGTTGAATCATGAGTCGGTATTTCTTTTACAAATGTATTCTAATTGGCAACAGGTCTTGTTTTTAAGTGCACTGTTTTCATTCTGTCTGTCACTCCACTCCACGTTGCAGTCTGTCTGTTTCTGTATTGTCAGCTTCCTGAAGTTTGCTAATCTACATTTTAAATGCTTCCTTATTTTCTTGTCAAGAAAATAAATATAATCCTGAGTCTTGAGATTTAAAATAAAGCAAGATATACCTTATTTTTAAAAACAGAATAATATATAATGCATGTATAGTGTTGAACTTCTGAAATATTTTCTTGGACTATCACATATGGAAAAACTCTGACTAAGAAGTTAAAGACATGTATTACCTATGTCATTATAATGTCATTAAGAGTTCTGACTTGTGTCAGAATATTTCATTCTTATTCCAGGGCTTTTTCAAACCTATTCAAATTTTATTGCACATACTTCTGTCTGTAATGGGAGCAAGCAGAAATAAAGCTTTTTCATTGAATTTAAAGAAATTGTACTATAATTAGTCTATCATAAAGGAGACCACTTTCATAGTCTGTGTTAGTGATTCAGTGAATGATCAATCTCTTATGTTGACAATGTGAGTGTTCAGGTGGTGATTCTGTGTTTCCTCTAGCAGGGATGGGCTCTTTGGTCTTTGGAAAGCACTGTTCAAGTGAATGAACAAGCAAACAAACAAACAAAGAGTATCATTCTCCTCAAGTAAAAAATAAATAAATAAAATTTACTGTTATAGACTCAGAACAAACTTGTAGCTCATCCTGCAGCAGGTTTTCAGAGGCTGCAAATCACAGAGAGAAGATTGCCTATCTTGCTCTCATGAAGCAATGGCAAATTCGAACACCAGAAAGATGCCACCTTTGGGTTAACAGTACAATTTCCGATCCGTTAAGCCACGAGAGTTCCAAATAATTTACTTAGGGATTAAAAATTTAGTTATTTTAAGCCTAGAAAACTATTGCACTCAATTATTAACTGATTACAATTTTCAATGTCTAACCTGATTAAACAGTACACACACACACACACACACACACACACACTAATTATCCTTATTTAGATATATGTTTATTCTTTCTTTAGTTCTTATATACTAATAGCCCTTTTATGATATGCCTATGTTATTATGCATATTTTTTCTGTCCTCGGAAAAATTTGAAGGATTGTTCTTAAGTGCACCCAAGAATGATATGCAACTGGGACCTGAACAGTGAATGACAGGAAAAGAAGTGATGCTGTGTTCGAGAAGAGTGTTGAATATTCTATGGCCTGCCAAAGAACAAGCAGATAGGGATGATGACGCTTCATCACCCATATTTTAAACATGTGACTACCTGAGGCTATTACTCACAAAGGAACAAAATACTTGGAAAGGTGGATGGTCAACAAAAGAGGAAGATGCCCAATGAGGTGGATTGACACAGTGACTGCAGCAATGGGCTCAAGTGTATCAGATGATGAGGAGGATGGCACAGGTTAGGACAGGATTCAGGCATGTTGTTCATAGGATTGTTTTAAATCATACTCAACTTGATAGCACCTAACAACAACACAAAGATGATATATCATTGATCTTAACGCAAAATATTTCATTTTCAAGATCTTTCTTTTTTGTTAGATATTTTCTAATTTTGTGGTGGTTTTCTTTGTGAGTCATTTAGAAATATTTTCGACCTTTAAAAATATGGACTTTTCTGAAAATTACCTTCTTTTTACAAAAATGAATTGGAATGGAGTTATAGATAATTATTTATCAACACTATATCCTTAAGTAAATGCAAAAGTAGCCAAATATGCGCTCTATTTTCATAATATATACATGTTCTGTGATAGAAAGAAAATATCCCATTTGATTTGTTGTTGTATTGTTTTGTGCCATCATGTTGACTCTGACTCATAGGGACTTTATGTATAATAGCTCTGAACCCTGATCCATCCTGAGACAATCTCACTGCTTATGACACACCTAACCTCATCGCCCCAGTTACTATGCCAGTCCATCTCATCTGGAGTCTCCACCCTTTCAAGCATGATATCCTCTTCCAAGATCTGGTCCCTCCTGGCACTATGCCCAATGTATGTGAGATAGAGCCTCAAAATTCTTGCCTTCAGGGAGCAGCTTGGTTTCAACCTTTCTAGGACACAGCTGTTTATTCTCTTAGTAGTTTACAGTATGTTCAATACTCTTCTCTAGAACCATAACTCAAAGGCATCAATTCTTCTTCTGTCATCTTTGTTCATTGTTCAGTTCTCCAATCAATGTATAAGAAGTAACTGCATAGACCATTGGCTATATCAGTCACGCCTTAGTCTCTAGATTGACATCATTGCTCTTTAGCATTCTGGAAAAGTCCCTGACAGCAGATTTAGCTAAAGCAATTAATTGTTTTATTTCCTGATTACTACTGCCACGTGGTCTTTATATTTTATTTGCATTTCTGGAATATCTATGATAAAACCATTTAATTGTATTCTACTTTATAAACACTGTGTAACAATCTACATATTTCCTGTGGTATGTTTAGATTTCTGTTTTTAGGTGTCTACTCTGCTCTATAGGCATTAATTTTTACAATATTAAAGAATTTTTATATCTACATAATTTTAAACAAATATTCTCACCACTGGGCCAATTGGCAGCATTATGATGAATAATGACGAGATTGAGGTTGTTGACAGCTTCAGTTTGCTTGGCTCTACAGTCAGTGCTCTTGGTACTAGCAGCTAGGAAATTAAAAGACAAATTGCATTGGGAAAGTCTGCCATCAGAGACCTCTCCAAAGTACTGAAAAGCAACGATATCACTCTGGACTAAAATGTGCCTGATACAGGTCATGATCTTTGCAATTGCTTGCTTTGCATCAGAGAGCTGGACAATGACTAGGGATGATAGAA
>NW_006399817.1:14037808-14077444 GCF_000299155.1 Elephantulus edwardii
AACACCACCACCACCACCAGCATAATTTTATGTATACAGCTCTCGTTTTTTAAACTTCTTCAAATTTGAATTTTTATTTTCTCATTTTATCTTTCTATTAGTCAAAAGGCACACCATTTATGACCTTAGTGATGACACCTAAAACTTTAATACACATGCTTAAAAAAATTGAGTTACTTATATTACATCTGCACTCCTTCCTGGATAATATAAATAGTATTTAAAGCAGTATCTCCTTATTTTGTAAGCAAACCAATATAAAATATTTTTTAAAAACCCAATTTTATCTCATTGTGATGTAGTAGTTAATGATTTTGACTTCCAAATTAGAAATTCTTACCATGTATAGGTTGATTATTAGTTTAGATTTATCCAGCTATTTACCCTAATATTTATTCATTCCTTTTTTAACCTTAATTTTTCAATTTGGGTAACATTTGTTTCTTTCTCCTTTAACCTTCTAAATTATAATTTTCTTTAATGTTATAGAAATAAACTCTGCCAGATTTATTTGTAAGAGCATGTTTCTACTTTACATTTAAAAAAAAAACACCAGTTTTTCTGATGATTGGCTTCTGTTTTTCATCTAGAATTTCTCTTACTATAGTGATTTCTTTTTTGTGTATGATATTTTTCTTAATACTCCTATATTCATGTTATTGTGCATATTTCAATAATAATAATTCTTTCTGATAAGAGAGATTAGAAAATTCCTTGAGAAGATTTCCAGTTAACAGAAAGGTAATTGTTGAAAGAATATAATTAGATTGTTAGTAGATAGTAATCTCCTAATTTCTATAAATGCTGGGCTTCTATTTTCCTTTATTACCTAGTTCATTACCTTTAGAAAGTCTGTAATTGTTTTTCCTGATAATTTTAACAAGCATAAAATTGTAGAATTTAGTCTCCTCATGACACTTTCTTATCTCCCTACCCATGTATTTACCACCTATTGCCAGATGCAATATACCACAAGCTTACCACTGTGGACTTCGGCCATTTATAAACAGTGTAAATTTCAGTCTTAAAAAAAGTATAAAACCTTCATGAGCTTAAACAAAAAGTATAGGAAAAGTAGGTAAGGTGGTGGAACGACTCCATCAGCTTCTAAAAGCTGTTCTAGAGAAGAATGACAGTTGTTGTTGTTGCTATAAGAAGTCATTGAGTCAAGTACAACACATGGTGACCCTATGAAGACCAGACCTGAATCCTGTCTTATCCTGTTCCATCTTCATCATCTGACACACTTGAGCTCATTATTGCAATCGCTGTATCAATCCATCTCATTGAGTTTTTCCTCTCCTTCACTAACCCTCCATTTTTCCAAGCGTGGTGTCCCTTTCCAAGAAATAGCCTTTCCTAGCAACATGCCCAAAGTATGAAAGAGGAACCTCCACCAGCTTTGCCTCTCTAAGGTGTGTTCAGGATGCACTTTTCTCAAAATATGTCTGTCTGGGTTTTGCTAGTCCATAGGATATTCAATACTCTTCTCCTCGCCACAACTTGAGGCCATCAATTCTACTACCATCTTTATTCATTATCTAGCTCTCAGATGTATGGCAAGTGATTGAAAAGACTGTGACCAAAATCAGATACATTTTATTCTTCAAACAACTCCCCATTTCAATAGTTTTACATATCCTGTTCCATGTTGCTAATAGCAATACCCATGTTGTTCTTTGGTTCATTCTGCCCAGACTGTCGTCCTTCCCCTTTCACAGTGTTCATTGTACATTCTATTTATTCTCCCCGCTATCCTACCCTTGCCCAATCTCCCTCATGTTTTCACAGTCATAGTTGTATACAGTATTTGTACTTTTGTTATTTCACTCAGTATAATGCCCTCTTGTTCACTCTTGTTATGTTATATTTTAGGAGTTTTTCATTAATTTTTTATATGATTATGTCATATGAATGTACCACAGTTTCTCTATCTACTCATTTGTTCATGACTTTATAGGCTGTTACCATCTTCTCAGTATAATAATGCTGCAATAATATAAGTAGGTATATAGAAGCTTCAGGATCCTTGCCTCCAAGGAGCAGCCTGGCTTCACCCTCTCCAAGACAAACTTGTTTGTTTTCCCAACAGTCTATGGTATATTCAATAACCTTCTACAGCACCACAGTTTAACATTATCAATTCTCCTTCTATCATCCTTAGTCATTTTACAGTTTTCTGGTGCATAGCACGTAATTACAAAGACCATTACCTGGATCAGGTGCTTCTTAGTCTCCAGATTGACATTGTTGTTCTTCAGTACTCTGGAGAGGTCCTTGACAGGAGACTTTCCCCCATGCAATTCATCTTTTTATTTCCTGGCTCCTGGTACCAAGAGTGTTGATTGTGGAGCCAAGCCTACTAAAGCTGTTAAAAAAATCTCAGTCTCTTCACCATATGTCACGATGCCATCAATTGGCCCAGTGGTGAGAATCTTTCTTCCCTTGATGTTGAGCTTCAATCCATGTTGAAGGCTACAGTCCTTATGTCCTCATCAGTTTCAGCAGGCAAGGTTTTGTCATCTGTATATCACAGGTTGTTGATGAATCTTCTCCCAATCGTTATACCACATTCCTCTTCATAGAGTTCAGCTTCTTGGATGATCTCTTCTGCATATACATTGAAATGGTACTGAGATAGGACATATCCCTGGCAAACAGATCTAATAATGGAAGAGCTTAGGGTCATGGAATTTCTATATTCACCCCTGTGAAGAAACACCAAGAAGTTTTCCATAGTAATTGTACCTCTTTACATTCCTACTAGCTGTGCATGAAAGTTAAAAGCTCCCTACCTCTTCACCATATTTATTGTTTGCTGTCCTATCAAACTTTGCTATTCTTGATGAGGTGAGATGATATTGGATTCTTATTTTTATTTACATCTCTCTAAATGCAGCAATATCTTAGAAAAGGCACGTCCAGAGTGCTCCTTGGAGGCAACCGTAACAAAGCTTTGTCTTGCATACTTTGGGCATATTGTTAGGGGAGGCTATGCCTTGGAAAGGGACATGATGCTGAGAAAGATGGAATGTTAACAAAAGTGGAAGACCCTCTACCAGGTGGATTGACATGGTCACTGCAGCAATGTCCTAAAACATGTCAGAGATTATGAGGATGGCACATGGAAGGACACGGGCAGGGTTCAGATCAGTTATTTCTAGGGTTACCATGATTCATATTCAACTCAATGGTAACTAACAATAACAATGAAGCTTTGAGTCAGTTCCAACTTGATGACACACAACAACAAAATTGCTAGTCATTTTGAATATTTCTTCAACTGTTTGTTCACAATCTGAGTACCTTCCTTGATGAAGAGGATTTTTTATGTTTTCTGCTCATTTTAAAATTGGGTTATTAGTGTTTTTCTTGTGGAGACTTTGCAGTATTCCATAAATTTTAGTTATGCATCCCTATTCAGAAATGTCATTGCCATGTATTTTTCCCTATTTTTGGGTTTTATATTTATCCAACTGGAAAACTTTTGTAATACACAAAATGATTTTATTTTTAAAAGATTCCATTCATCAGTTTTATCTTCTCCTGATTGTAAGGTTGTGTTTTGTTGTTTGTTTGTTTGTTTGCTTTTAATTTGTTTGCAAGCCTTTCCATGCCATACAATAGGTGTTCTAAATGTGTCCCTATTTTTAATCTGATGATTTTTATGGCTATTGGTTTTGCCTCTTCAGTCTCTGATACACTTTGGATTTTGTATATTGAGTGAAATGGGTCCTGTTTCAGTTTTCTATAGGGAGATGTCCACTTTTGCCAGCATCATTTATTAAGAGAGTATCTTTCCGCCATTTATTGGAATCCTCTTCCTTGTCAGATGTCAATTTACCTACATAAATGAGTTAATCTCTGGGTCCTTGATCCTATTCCATTGGTTTATGAGCTTCTTGTTATACAATAGTATGATAATGTCATCTTCTTTGTTTTTATTTTTTTCAGAAGAATTTTGCTTATTTCAGGTTGCTTCCTTTCAAAATAAAATTATAAATTGCTTTTCTATCACCTTGAAGACATTATTATCTGTACTGGGGTTGCAATGAACTTGTAGATTATTTTGGGTAGATTGTCAATTTGATAACGTTGTCATCTTCCTATCCATGCACAGGAAATATCTTTCCATTTAACTAGGTCTCATACTGTTTCTTGTAGTAGTGTTTTGTAGTTTTATTTTTATAAATCTTTTGTGTCTCTAGACCCTCAACCACGTGCATTGATATGGTGACTGCCACAATGAGCTCTTTTGTGTCAGAAAGACACAGGAAAGAACAGGGTTCAGATCTTTTGTTCATAGGGTCACTGTGAGTTGTACTGGGATCAATGATTCGTAACAACAGCACCACATGAGAAATTTCACTGTCTTTGCCTTAAAGGATCACCCAGACTTATTTTTCCTTTTGGCAATCCATGGGATATTCAGCACTTATCTCCACTACAACAACTGAAAGGCATCAAAATTTTTCTGTCATCCTTATTCATTGTCAAATTTTCAGATGCATAGGCAGTAATTGAGAAGACTATCACTTGGATCAGGCACTTTTTAGCCTTTAAACGGACATCGTTGCTTTTTAGCAGTTTGGAGAGGTCACTGAAACAGAATATGCATAATAAGTACACAGTCTGTTTGATGATTTCTTTTCTTTTTTTAATATACAGACTCTCTTAGCCCATTCTGAAGTTTTCTGATTTAGTCTTCCAACTGCTTTTTAATTCAAAATTAACACACTCATTCAATTTCTGTCTTTTATACTGTGTTTATTTTAGACCAGTGGTCAAAAGGAGCCCTGGTGGTGCAGTGACTAAGCACTAGAGTGGTAACTATATAAACCATGTAAAAAGACTTGAGGTTTCAACTCATGAACTACTCAGTGGGAGATAAATGGTACAGTCTATTTCTATAAAGATTGTAATCTTGGATAACCTATGGAGAATTTCTACTTCCTCCTCCTGGGTCACTGTGAGTTGAAATAGACTGGAAGGAAACCAGTTTGGTGTTTTCCTTTGAGTTTATAACAACAGTTGATACTATGTTGTATACTTCTCTTCTGCTCCCTTATCACATAGTGAGTTTGAACCAATGACCTTTTTGATAGTACATAAACACTTTGACTACTACATCACCACAATCTTCCTGTTTGGATTGTACAAGTATTGAGTCCATGTTCTTGGCATTACTCATACTAAAGTATAACCAACTGAGCAAATTGCTATTATGAGATCTGAGTGTCTACTATTTAATCAACTATGAAAAATTGCTATTATGCAGTTTAACTTGGTTAATAACTAAAAAGATTACTAATATCTATATTTGTAACAAATTTGAGATTTTATAACATCAATTCATTTGCACAAGTCATGCACCTTTTGAGCCAGAATGAAGATGAGACTCTCGCGAGCTCATTTCTTTTTTCTATTACTCTGTTATCTTGCACTCAATAGTGCTGACATTTTGTTTAGCTTGAAAGAATTATGTTTAGCCTCAGGAATAATATTAAATGTGACCCAAGGAACTATTACATGTAAAGAATTGCCCATAAACTATTATTGTTTTCCAAGGAAATGTTTAAGAGGTTAGTAGTTGGGCCATGTAAAATGTATTAGCTTTAGCAAATCAAATGATTTAGTACCAGTGTCCTTTTAAATTTGACCTAGATGTACAACCATTTGTGGTCTTACTCTGACCATACTAGTTTCAAATAAATAGCAGAGAATGATTTATTGCCAGTACTTGATAATGAAACTAAAATGAAATTATAGATGTAAATTATTTTAAAGAACAATGTCATGGTGTAATATAACTTTGATATGCTTGAGGTTAACATAATAAACTTTTTTATTACTGTAAAAAATTATTTTAAACCTTTTAATATCTGTGCCTTAAGTTATTAAGTAATGATTTTTATTTTATAACTGCTCCAAAAAATGTATAGAAATAGCAATCTATAAAATATTAAGCGTGATCTATACAGGAAGTTTTGTTTATTTCACCTTAATTTATGTACTTTCGCAAATAACAAACCTGGTTCTTGTCAAGGACTCTATACTTCTACATTTCTCCAGTAGAAGGTTCTCATTCTCTTATACCCCATATTCCAAGACATAGGAGACAAGGCCAATATTCTTCTAGATTCCCACCATATTTACAGGGAACATTTTTTAACATAGTACAAAACCCTATTCCCTGGAAGCCCAGGACATATCACTGTTCTATTCCTTTATACATGCTATCATTCACAAATGTTGTGTCTCAATAACTATTAGACTAGTTTACAGTTGAAATTATTTCAACATCTTAATTTTTCATTCCAATTCCAACCCTCAATGAAAACTTTAAAGCCATTCAATTGTAAATGTTCCAAATAATGGCATTTCTTTTTGTAAGGAGAAGAACACTAAAGGGTTTTCAGGAGTCATAATGGCACAAGAAGTGACTATATTTTCCAGGCCTTTTTGCAGGCAATCTTTTGAGAATTGTAAACTAAAGTGATACATGTAACCATCTAATTAAGATTTCTAAAGGAAATTCCTTGTCTTGTACTTCTATCCACCTCACCAGGATCAGAAGTGGGCTAAGTGCTGTGACAGCGGCTTATAGTTTTCTATTTTCGCAGATTATTTTGTGTTTTCCCTCATTAAATATTGATAGCCTATTCTACTGGAGTTCCAGTCAAATATTCTTTATTTTTATTATTTTAATGAAAGTTTACAGAAAGTTTGGGTTTTCATTAATTCACTGTTGCACATTTTCCTCCTTCCCCTCTCTTTTTTTCTCCCCAGATCCACTTTGAAATTTCTCTTTTGATACAGATTGTTAATTGTAATGTATATAATGCCTAATCATACATTCCTTTCAGTTATTTCCTTTTTCTGTTCCTGTTCACTATCTATTCACTCTTTTCCTGATTTCCTTCTAATCCCTCGAAGTTAATACCATTTTACAACAGTGGTGATATATAGTATTTATCCTTTTGTGACTGAGATATTTCATTCAGTAGAATGTCTTCCAGGCTCATTCATTTTGTGTAGCATTTTGGAAGTTCATTTGTTTTTCTGTGCTGTGTAATATTCCATTATGTGAATGCACCACACTTTTTCTATCCATTTATTTGTTAATGGGCACTTGGACTGTATTTATCTTTCTGGTATTGTGAATAACACAATATTAAACATGGATATGAATACATCTGTTTGAGTCTCTGTTTTCTTCAGACCGTATTCCCAGTAGTAGGATGGCTGGGTCAAATGTTATTTCTATTCACAATGTTTTTAGAAAACACTAGGCTGTTTTTCACAGTGGTTGTACTACTTTACATTCTCACCAGCAAGGAATAAGAATTCCAATCTCTCCACAGTCTTGCCAACGATTCTTGTTTTCACTCTGTTGCTGGGGTGAGATGATAACTCAGAGTTGTTTTGGTTTGCATCACTCTGATAGCTGGCCATTTCAGATAACAGCCTCTTGTGTCCCTCTCGGCCAGGTGAGGCTTCAGCCCTGGGGGTTTTTCCCCTGGTGCTAGTCCTGAGCCCCCTTTTCCAGTGTTGGATCAGCTGAGTGGCCTCTGAGGAAACAGGTAACTTGTATTCCTCTGGGCAGTCCCCACAACTTTCACTGAACAAACTTCACAATTCCATTGCAAGATATAATTTTAAATCCAATAGCTATCCTATATGACAGCAAACAATAACTTTGTCAGTATCTTCACATTGTTGTTTTTATATGTCATTGAGTCACATGTGACTCATAGCTACCCTATATTCAATAGCTCTTCGGGACAGACCTGTTTGTTCTCTTTGTAGTCCATAGTATGCTCAATACTCTTCTCCAGCACCACAACTCAAAGGCATTGCTTCTTCTTCTGTCATCCTTAGTCATTGTCTGGGTCCTGATGCATAGCAAGTAATGGTGAAGACCATGGCCTGGATCAGGCTCACCTAATCTCTAGACTGATATCATGGTTCTTTAGCACTCTGGAGGTGTCCCTGACAGCAGAATTTCCCAATGTTGTTTATCTTTTGTTTTCCTGGTTACTTGGTGCTACAAGTGTTGATTGTGGAACCAAGCAAGCTGCTTTTCTGCTCATGATGCCTTCTTTCTCCAGGGTCTTGGTCCTGCTATTAACATTTCAAGTGTATGTGATAACAAGTTCCCATCCTCACTTTTAAAGAACATTCGATTGTACTTCATCCAAGATATGTTTGTAAAAGCAAACAAAACATTAAGTCTCATAAATCAAAAAAATAACATTCATTATGAGTTGGTTTTTTTTAAATTTATAACATCAAAACTCAAAGCAATTGCCATCAGGTCTATTCCAAGTCATGACAACTCTGTGTACTTCAGAATAGAGCTGTATTCCAAAGAATTTTCAGTGCTTATTATCTGAGAAGGAAAATCTCGTGGCCTACTGGTAAGGAAATGTGCTACCAATCCAAAGACAAATGGTTCAAATCCACCAGTTGCTCTAATGGATAAGGCTGATTAATTTTCTCCCAATGGATTGAAGCCTCTGAAAACCATCTGGAGGGACAGCTATGAGTTAATTCTGACTTGATACTACATAACAACATTATCTTAGAGGTAATGATGGTGAAATTCTTTCACCTAATTTTGGTATATTGTTAATTGTTCCTGTGCAATGCTAGCTATATATTCACTCTTTTCCTGTTCTCCTTCTAATCCCCCAATGTTAGTCCAATTTTGTAACAGTGGTGTTATATAGCATTTATCATTTTGTGATTGAGATATTTCATTCAGTAGAATGTCTTCCAGGCTCAGTAATGTGTAGCATTTTTCAAGTTCATTGCTTTCCAGTGCTGTGTAATATTCCATTACATGAACACACCACAATTTTTCTATCCATTTGTTTGTTCATGGGGACTGGGGCTGCATTTATTTTTTTGGTATTGTGAATAACATAACAATAAACATGGATGTGCATACATCTGTTTGAATCTCTGTTTTCTTCAGAGCCTATTCTTAGTAGTAGGATAGCTGGGTCAAATATTATTTCTATTTACAATGTTTTTGGAAAACACTAGGCTGTCTTTCAGAGTGGCTGTATTATGTTACATTTGTTAAGAGGGCCTAGTCCTTGCGAAAAGACAACATGCTTGGAAAAGTGTGAGGTTGGTAAAAGAAAGTAAGACCATTTACAAGATAGATTGACATAGTAACTGTAGCTTATCAGAGATGATGATGATGACACAGGAGAGGACTAGGTTCAGGTGCATTGTTTATAGGGCCTCTATAAGTTGTATCTGCTTCAACAGCCCCTAGCACTACATTCTCATTTGGAAGCATATCATCAGGTCATTCTTTTGAGAAGCTCCAGTTGTTGTTGATGTTGTTTGATGTCATTCAATCAGGTCCAACTGATACCAACAGAACAAAAGAACAAAACCCTACCTTAGACAGCAATATCTTTACAAACTTTGCTGGGCTTAAGCCTAAAGCCCGTGGTTGCAACTGAAGCACAATTACTGCTTACGTTGTAATCATTGTGTCAATCCATCTCATTGAGGGTCTTCCTCAGTTTTCATTATTTTGGCAACACATTCAGTATTATTAACTAACACCCTAATTCAAAGCACAAGTTTTTCTTTGAGCTTCTTTATTCACTGTCCAACTTGCCTATACATATGAAGCTATTGAAAATATCAAGACTTGGCCCAGGTCTTTAAAATTACTTCTTAGCCTTTAAAATGACATTCTTAGTTTTTAAAATAACTTCCTTGCTCTTTATCTCATCAAAGAGTTCCTCCACAGAAATGTATGGTTCAAGTTCCTAACTACTGCTTCCATGGGTGTTCATTGTGGATTCAAATAAGATGAAATCTTAGACAACTTCAAACATTTCTCCTTTTATCATGGTAGTCAGTGGTCCAGTTGTGAAAAAAAAGATTTCTTTCTGTTGAATTTAAATTTACGCTGAAGCTATAGACTTGAACTTCATCTATAATATTTTCATATAAGTATGCTACAAATAATTTAATAAAATACTGCAAAAGTAAGCCTCTGGATGCTCAAGTTATAGAGTATAGAAATTATTGTACAATATCACTAGTATCACACACTAGCAAAACCCTGCAGAAAATTATCCAGAAAACATTTGAACTGTACAGTTACAGAGAATTAACAGAAATACAGGCTAGGTTTAGAAGATAGATATTGTGTGACCCAATGATTAACTCACCTCCCCATCCTCATCCCTCTGCTCCCACCCTTTTTCCCCTTGGATCCTCATACATGGTCTACAATAATCGTCTTACAGAGTATTTGTCCTTATGATACTGAGTTAGTTCATTTAACCTAATGCTCTCCAGTCCCTCCCAAATTAGGTAGTAGTTTACCAAGTCATTATTCCTGCATGCTGCATAGTATTCCATTGTATGAATTTATCATAATTTCTCAATCTGTTTGATTGTGGTTGGACATTTGGGCTGTTTCCATTTTCTTGCAACAGTGAATAATGTGAAGTGTGTATTTTAAGTCTTTTTTATTCTCTATTTCTTTCTTTTCCTTTGCAGTTTGTTAAATAAATAAGATTGGTTTTCTTTTCCACCCTGATTATAATCTTGTATGTTCCCATTTCATCCACATCTCCTGTGTACTGGTAATTTAACTGAGGAATTTAATCACAGCCAAACTGTATTCTGGGAGCAAAATTTCTTTAAGATAGTTTTGTATTCTTCATCAGAAATGTAAAATATATAACTGCTGTCCTTTTTATAATGTTAGCAACCATAGATATTTGATTAGTAGATTTTAGAATACATTTTTAAAAATACTAATTCATTTGCTCATTATGGATTATTTTATTTGCTGATATATTCCTATAAAACTTATTCTATTGATTCTTTCATTAGCCAGTAAACTTTTCATGAAGGAGGCACTTTAAAAATGCTTATTCTGTTTATTCATCCTACATTTTAGTTAGTAAGTCTATTAATGTTTTAATCCATATAAAAGACACACTGCCCCTTCCTCCAAGTGGAAAGCAAAACAGTTATGCTTCTTCTTGAAATACACCTGGATAATGAACTGCATGGAAAAGTGTAGAAGTGATAAAACCAGTAAGAATAACGACTGCTGTTGGAAAGAGAAATGAGAAATGTAATTGTATAATTGTCCTGACTGTGATGCAGTTGCTAATACTATAGAAAAAGGAATTTCTACATAGTAAAAATAGTTAGCATGTTGTTGATTGCCTTCGAGTCAAATACAACTCATAGTGACACTATGAACAACTTAAGAAGACCTGAAACACTTGCTGCAAAAGGACAAGGACTGTAGTCTTCAATATGGATTGAAGCTCAACATCAAGAAGACAAAGATTCTCACCACTGGGACAATTGACAGCACCATGTTAGATGGAGAAGAGATTGAGGTTGTTAACAATTAGAGCTTGCTCAGATCCACAATCAACACAAACACAACCAGCAGCAGTCAGGAAATCAAAAGATTAATTGCACTGGGAAAATCTACTGTCATGGACCTCTCCAGAGTGCTGAAGAGAAATTATGTCATTCTAGAGACAAAGATCCACCTAATCCAGGCCATGGTCTTCTCAGTTATTTGTTATGTTTTCAGAGAGTTGAACAATGGCTAAGGATGACAGAGAAGAATAGATGCCTTTGAGTTGTGGTACTGGAGAAGAATCTTGAACATACCATGGACTGTTAAGAAAACAAATAGGTCTGTCTTGGAGAAGTCTTGAAACAAAGTCTCTCCTTGGGGGCTAGGATTTTGAAACTCTATTTTGGGCATGTGGCCAGGAGAGATTGGTCCTTGGCGAAAGACATCATGCTCAGAAGGGTGAACAGACAGCGCAGGAGAGGGAGACCCCAGAAGAGATGGATTGATACAGTAACTGGGGCAATGGGAGTTGATATGTTGAAATGGGCTCAGGACAGGGAAGAGTTATTAGCTGCTGTAAAAAAGGGTCATATGCATCACAGGTGACTTACCAGCACATAACAATAACATACTATGACAGGTTTGGAAGCAGAAGTGGCATCCACTCCTTAAACAACATGCCTCTGGAAAGTGAATTTTTATAAATGCAGATATTTGTAGAGGGGCTTCAGACCTTTTGTTAATGTTTAAGTATGTCAAGTTTGGCAGTAAGTCCTCTTCCAGTTGACTCTCATATCCTATTGATGCATCACTGTTGTTGTTGTTTTTAGGTGCCATCAAGTCATAGACGACTCATGGTAACCCTATGAACAAAAGAACTGAGCATTGTTCATAGTTTCCAGAGGCAAGCTATTTCGGAAGCAGAAGCCACTTCCAAGTAGTAGATGCTGCTCCCAAGCCTGTTTTAATTGGGAAGCTCCACCAACACTGTCCACCATGGGTAGCCATTATCACATTTGACACATCAGTGTCATAGTGTTTAGCATCACAGCCACCACGCATTACCTCTATCCAACAACGCACAGACCAGTACTATGCCACCTAGAAGAATGTTTCACAAAAAAACAATTTGAACCAGGCCTGAGGGCCACAGATTAAAATCACGCACCTTGGGCTTGGTAGCATAATTTTCTGTCCACTAGGCCAACGTAGTTCTATGTTGTCATTGTTATTGTTGTCATTACATTATCTAATGTTGTTTGTTGTTGTTATGTGCCATCGAGTCGTTTCTGACTCATAGCGACCCTATGCACAACAGCTCTAAACCCTGCTCTATCCTGCGCCAACCGCACCGCCTCTGACACACCCATCCCGATTACCCCAGTCACCGAATCAATCCATCTCATAGAGGGTCTTCCCCTCCTGCGCTGTCCCTCCACCCTCCCAAGCATGATGTCCCTCTCCAAGGACCCGTCCCTCCTGGCAACATGTCCAAAGTATGTCAGACGAAGCCCCAGAATCCTTGCCTGCAAGGAGCAGCTTGGTTTAATCCTCTCCAAGATGGATCTGTTTGTTTTCCTGGCAGTCCAGGGTACATTCAGTACCCTTCTCCAGCACCACAGTTCAAAAGTATCCACTCTCCTTCTGTCCTCCCTAGTCATTGTCCAACTCTCTGATGCATAACAAGCGATTGCAAATACCATGGCCTGTATCAGGCGCACCTTAGTCTCCAGAGAGACACTGTTGCTCCTGAGTATGTTTGAGAGGTCCCTAACGGCAGACTTTCCCATCGCGATACACTTTTTGATTTCCTGACTGCTGGTGTCAAGAGTGTTGACTGTGGATACTATCCTTATTAACTAAATCAGCAGAATTTGCCAAGATGGTCTTATACATAACTTGTCCCAAATTTAAAACCAGTTTGTACTCCAAGAAGCCTTGTTTTCTGTTAGTAGGAAATTGTATTTCAATATCAAATTTTGGACATTAGTGATGCTTATTATTGCTGAGATGGATATTATATCCAGGCCTTTCCTGTGGACAAATCTATGGAAAATAATTAGAGAGGTAGCTAAATAGATGTTTTTATAAACTAACAAACCACAACCTTGATGGGTTCATTATCACACTTATAGGTAAAATTGTGGCCTACTCAAATTCCACATTCTCAAGGATCCTAGAGATGGCAAAATTAGCCATTGCCGTCAAAGTAAAACCAACTCATAGGTGACAGTTCAGTAAATTTTTCAAGGCTACAAATCATGTGAGCTCTATCATTCTGTGGAGCCACTGGTAAATTCTAAACCTCAGACAAGTGTGGCCTTCAGGTTAGCAGTGCACCTCTCTGTGGATACATTTTTATTTCCTCCAACTTCTCTATTTCGTGTAGTGTGAAAATTTGACAATACTTAAGACTTAAAGACCAGACTCTTCCATGTGGATTACAATTAAACATCGAGAAAACAAAAATTCTCACCACTGGACCAATAGGCAAAATCATGATAGATGGAGAAAAGATTAAAACTGTCATCTAACTTGCATCATAATCAACACAAATGGTACCAGCAATTAGAGACATCTCCAAATTATGAAGAAGCAACATTATCAATTTGTGTACTAAGGTGCACTGATTCAGGCTACTGTGAGCTGGACAGTGAATAAGGATGGCAGAAGAATTGATGTCTTCGAGCTATCATATTGAAGTACAGACTATCCCATGGACTGCCAAAAGAACAAACAGGTATATCTTTGAGAAGATGCACCCATAGTGCTCCTTGGAGGCAAAGATGACAACATTTTGTGCCACATACTTTTGTCTTCTTGCTAGGAGAAACTATTCCTTGAAGAGGGACATCATTCTTAGAAAGGTAGAGGGTCAGAAAAAGAAAGGAAGATTGTAACTGTATAGATTGACATAGTGACTACTGCAATGTTTCTAAGTATATTAGAGTTGATGAGGATGACACAGGATAGGACAGAGTTCAAATCTGTTGTTCATAGGGTTGCTATGAGTCATACTCAACTTGATGGCACCTAACAACAATAATGGGGCTTTAAATATTTTAAAGTCTTATTGATTCACATTTAACTTTCCCTGCTGTTTTGCATGTACTAAATAAAAAAATAAAAACACACCCAGTAAATAGGCCATAAATGTGTTCATAGTTTTTACTTTTTCTTATTCAAGGTGAAATGAAACTTAATATTATTTTGTATGAAATTTCACAAATAAAATGGAGCCTCTGTTCATTGTAATAATCATGTCATACTCTAAATTTGTATCTATGATATACTTGAGAGCAATGGTTTTGCCTTGCCATTTTTGTATTTGTAGTGTTTTTTACGTGATGAAATGGAAAATACATTTGAGGAAAAGAAGTACAAATAGTTAATAAAAGAATGAATAAATGATATTAATTTATATAGTATTAAGTTCATTATATCTTAAAATAAGTATACATACTTAACTGGAAAATTTTTAAGTAGAAGATAGAAAAGGTGGCTTCTATCAAATTATATCATATTTTAGTCAACTTTTCATGTAAAAGAGAAAGTTTGTTTATGATAAAGATTGTTTGAAGAGAAACATTTTCTCCAAATTTCTCTCATATTCTTATCTTTCCTAAAACTTATGTTAGAATTTAGGAAAATATCAAAATGTTTACTTCTCAATAAATTTCAAGCTATAAAGGGAAAATTATATATAAATAACATAAGGACAATACATACATTTGATAGATTCTCAATGCCAAATTGCCTTTGGTGAGGTGAAATTTGTGTCTGTCTGAAATGTGAACTGTGTCTGAGCAGGTATCTCTATAATTTTTTCAAATGAGTTGCTTTTTCGGAAGTTGACAACCAAGCCTTTCTTCCAAAGTGCTTATGTGTGAACTTGAACCTCCAATGTTTTATTGTTCGGATTTTCTCATAAACTGTTTGTGTGTGACAGATTTGCTTTATTTTCTAAAATTTGGATATCTAAAACCGAGGTAATTTTTTTCTACTAGCATTTTTCTTTATATGTTTTATGTCTTCTCTCATTGATTACACATAATGAGACAGTCAGGATGTTTTGGATCAAAAGCAGATATTTTCAGAACCCTTCCCATTATTCTTTGTTCTCTTGCAAAAGAAGCATTTCTTTCCCCACAAGCACTGCGGCATTCTGTATATTATTTATACATTTGTAGATTTAAAAAATGGAAGCAGCTGGTAAGTGTTGCCCTTACTCTGCTGGATGCCTTAAGTTTGTATTTATTTTCACTTCTGAACTAGGGGAATAATTAAACTCAAAACCTCACAGCCGTTGAGTTGGTTCAGACTCACAGCTACCCTCTATAATGTTTCTGAGGCTTTAAATCACAATGAGAAGATACTGTCCATCTTTCTCCCATGGAGCTGGTTGTAGATTTGAAAAGTGGGAGATGCCCAGTTCTGGCATAACAGCAAAACTTGCTACAGACTACATGCAGCACCAGGTTCCCTTGGTGAATAATTAGTTCTTAATAAAATCTGATTTCTTGAAAATTTCACTGACTAGAAGGTTTTAAGCAACTTAAGTGTTCTAGGGAATTATCACTCTTGATAAACCCAAAAACCTAACCCCATTATGCTGAGTCTGACTCTTACCAGCACTACAAGATAGAGTTTCCTCAAAGGATTTCTAATGTTGTAAATCTTCACAGAAGGTAACATCCACATTCTTCTTCCCAGGAGTGGCTAGTAGTTTCAGACCACCAACCTTCAAATTAGCAAGCAAGTGCTGTTCTACCAGCATTCTCTCATTCCAAATATTCCTGTTTAAATTTATCTGACCTTTCCAACAAAATAAAAAGATTCGTTCTGAGATTCAAGATTTAATACTGTATTTATTCAATATATTTATTTGTCTTATGGCTGTAAAAATTGTCACAAAGTTAGTGGCCTAAAACAACATAAATTTATTATCTTATCGTTCTACAGCCTGAAGCCCAGCACTAGTTTTACCAAATAAAGGACATATTGATCAGAGCTTTGTAAGTTTTTGGAGGCTCTGAGGAAGAATTCATCTCTGGTTCTTTCCTATTCCTAGATATAGACTTTATTTCTTGGTTTCTATCTTCAAAGTCATCAATAACAGGACAAATCATCACACACAGACTGGATAACTCAGGGGAATCTTCCATATTCTAAAGTCAAATATCAGCACATTGCCATTGAATGGATTCTGATTCACTGAAAATGATAAAATATAATAAAGATGCATTAATAATAATTAGTAAACAAAATATAAAAGTTGTAAAGGAGATTGATAGTTGGAAAACATGGCCTTACATGAGAGGCTAGAGTTCACAGAAAAAAAACAACTGTACAACCAATAATTAGTTCATTACAAATGCCCTTTTAAAAACATAATTATGTCATATACAGGGACCTCACCTGATGGAACACAAAGGAGCAAAGAGTTGGATGCCATCTACCTATTTCAAGTTATTGAAAGTGCTTCCTCCAATTCTGATGCCACACTTTTATTTTTATAATCCAAGTTCTCAGATTATTTACTCAGCACATATATCAAATGTTGTTGTTGGTGGTGGTGGTGTTGATTGCCTCCCTGACTCTATGAACCAAAGGCCTGAAGCCCCTCTATAACTATCATTTATCAAAGTTCAGAGAGTTTCCAGAGGTATGTTGTTTAGGAAGTGGATGTTGCTCCTGCTTCCAACATATTGAACAGAGGTGTGAAAGTAATCAACTCTGAAACACTTTTTCTAATTTTAAACAATGCAGTGTTTCCTTGTCTTTGCAATTTAATGCTTCTGAGTCTATTGACAGGCATCTGATATTCACAATCAAGTATTCTAGAATACTTTACCCATATTTTTTATGATCAATCAAAGGTAGGAAAATGCCTTTGTGTAGCCTCGTAAACAACTTTGATATTCTCTGCTTTCAGCCAAGATTCATCTGATATCAGCAAAGATACCTTCATTCTACAACTTTTTCTGAATCCAGCTTAAATTTCTGACAGTTCCCTGTTGATGTACTGCTCCAGCAGTTTTAAAAAGCTTTATACAGTAGGACTTTACTTACATGTATTATTTATTATAATCATTAAATTCTACTGTATCTTGAGTTAACTTTTTTATACAAGTTTATTTACAAAATTAGAATACATTATTTTTTAGACCAGTTTCTTCAAATTTCCCTCCCATTCCCCCATCAAATTGTGCAACCCCATAATTAATCTCCCTGCCCCCAGCCCAGCCTCACCCCTCTGCTTCCACTCTTCCCGTCTTGGATCCTCATATTCATTCAACCCATAATGGTTTTTATACAATCTTTGTCCCTGTGGGACTGAGTTAGTTCACTTAACATAATGCTCTCCAGTCCCTCCCAAGCTAGGTAATAATTTACGAAGTCATTGCTCCTGCATGCTGCGTAGTATTCCACTGTGTGAATGTACCATAATTTCCCAATCCATTCAATTGTGGTTGGACATCCGGGCTGTTTCCATGTTCTTGTGATGGTGAATAACACTGCTATGAACATTGGTGTACACGTCTCTATTTGTGCCTCAGTTCTCATTTTCTCAGGGTATATTCCAAGCAGAGGAGTAGCTGGGTCATATGGAATATCCATGTTCAGCTTTTTGAGAAAGTGCCAAACTGACTTCCAGAATGGTTACATTGGTTTATTTACGAAGTTTGTATGCATTGTTTTTCACATTGGATCTTTCCCATTTCCTTCACTTCCTCCCTTCACTCATTAAATTGTGCGACTCTATGATTAAAAACCCCTCCCCTGCCATTCCTCTCTGTTTCCACCCTCCTCCTGCCTTAGATGCTCACAGTCATTCTACAGTAATGGTCTTACACAATATTTGTCCTTTTGGGACTGAGCTAGTTCACATAGGATAATACTCTCCAGACCTGAGTCAGTTTTTCAAGTATGTCTTCCAGATTTCTTAGCACAGACTATTGAGCTCAGTCAGGACTACATGTGTTTTAAAAAAAACAAAACACCTCAATTTATATATTCCTTCAACTCCTAAAGCCGTGTGTGTGTGTGTGTGTGTGTGTGTGTGTGTGTGTGTATGGTGTGTATGTTTCAATCTCCAGGCCATTTGCACAGTTTATCATAATAAATCTTTGCTTTGTCATCTCAAGTTGCTCTTTCAAATATTCTGTACAGCTCTCTTATTTCATAATTCCTTTCTTTTGCTTTAGCTTATCTACATTCAAGAGCACATTTCAGAGTCAATGCTAACATTCATTTTTATATTTTTCTTTCTTTTCTTTTTTAAATGGCTGCTTTTTTCATGTGTGGTATTGTCTCACAACTCATCTGATCTTCAGTTATTAGAGTTCAATATATAAAATATAATTTTAAATGGATTTTTCATTCAGATGGGATAAACTCAAGGTTGTATTTTTGTCTCTCATAGACTCGTTTTAGTTGTCTCTCGGTTCAGATTGAACTTGATGGGGAGCTATTGGCAGTTGGCTTCTGATCAAGTTCTGAATACTGATACTGACTTTTCCTACTGTTCATTCCCAGAGACATAATCACTTTGATTCCTATGTATTCCATCATTATGTTTTTAAAAAGGTATTTGTAATGAACAAAATTTGGTTGTACAAAATTCTTTCATGTAAACTCCAACTTCTCATTATTATCAGCAAGGACATGTTTTCCAACTATCAATATCCTTCCTTACACCTCTTATGTTTTGTTGACCCTGGGTCACTATGAGTCACAAGCAACACAACAGCACACAATAACAACAGCAGCAATTATTATGAATGTATCTTTATTGTATTTTATGTCAATTTCAAGCTGTTGATAAAAATCCTCAATTTCTTTATCATTAGCTAGTTATTGGTCTACATGTTTGCATAATGGTAATAAAAACAGGTCTTCCTTGCATGCATGTGGATATTATTCTCTCCCTGACAACACTGTATTTCAAGACAGATCTAGAAATCTTTGTGATGATGAATGCCATCCCATTCTTCTTTAATTTTTTATTCCTAGTATAGAAGATCATATGATTATCTGATTCAAAATGTCTAACAGCAGTCCACATCAGCTCACTGATGACTAAGATATTGATCTTTATGCATTGTATTTCATTTTTTACACTTGCAAGCTTTCTTAGAGTAATAGTACATACATGTCATAATTTTACTTGGTTTCCCAGTCAATATTTTACTTGAGTCTGTAATCAACACTTATGGAAACATTAGACAAGAACTCAAAAGAGCAAAAATGTCAGTTTGAAAACTAAATTGATCCAAACCATAGTATTTTCAATTTCCTCATGTACATTGGATGATGGTGAACTCAAAGGAACGTGATTCAAATCCATTAGCTGCTCCACTGAAGAAAACTGGGCAAGCTCTTCCTGTGTGATTCACTATCTCTGAAAACCTGCTAGAGGGTCAGCTGAAGGTTAGTTTTGACTTGAAGGTCCTCAAAAACTATAGCAACATATGAATGTGAAAGTTTAACAATGAAAGCTGGTAACAAAAATTGATTCTTTGAATTATAGTATTGGCAAGAATTATTGACCAACTGCCAAAAGAACAAATAAGGTTTGTGTTGGAAAAGGTGAAGTTAGAATGCTCCTAAAAGGCAATGATGGTGGAACTTTAATACATTTTGAGCATGCTTTCAGAAGGGACAAGTTCATGGAGGGGATATAATTTCTATAAAGTTATATGGTCAGAGAAATGGAGGAAGCCATTCATTTAAACCCATTGACAGTGTTTGTAATAATGGGCTTGAGCACTGTTAATTAATAAGGATGAAGAAGAACTGAGGAAGGTTTAGATTTGGCCACCATGAGTCAGAATCAACTCATGGTAAATACAGCAAGACAGAGCATTACTGACTCATAGTACTTCCAAGGCCTTACAGCACAAACTACCAGATCTCTTACACAACTCATACAGCAACTGGTAGTTTCAAGCTTCCAATGTGTTAACTAGCAGTCAAGGACTTAACTGCTGTATCATGAGGGCTCCTGTTACAATATTTGATAAACTTAATTCCTCTTTGTTATGTAATAATTCATTCTTTGGAAATATATTGCCTCTACACTTCCTTACCCCCAATAACATACAGGACGACTATATACATGGACATCACTAGGTGGAAGAGATTGAAAAGCTCATTATCATCAATTAGAACCAGGCCAAAGAACAACTGTAAAAAAGACAATTTTTCATAATCAGATTTGATTTGAAGCAAATACATAAAAAGGAGTCTAAGTGAGTCAAAGTTTAATATTTACTACATTCCACCTAAATTTAAAGAACTCTCAATCTGACACACTGAACATTAATGATAATAGATTGAATAAGTTGTTGAATGACATCAAGGACATTATACATGAAGAAAGCCAAAAATCATTAAAATATTAGATAAAGAAAACAAATATTAATGTCAGAAGACACTTTGAAACTTGCCTTTTAAATTACAAAATAAAATATTTTAATATAAGATTTCAAAAGGCAACTCAAGAAGAAAAGTATTGTAATGAATGCTAAAACATTTGGAGTAAGAAAATGCTAAAGGAAGAACACATTTGCCATTTGTCAAGCAAGAATAATTGAAGAAAATATTAAAGCTTAATGCTGTAATTGAAAGATAATATGGGTAAAAAATCCAACAATGAAGGAAGTATCCAAAAGAAGAGAGAAGAAATGCTCAGTCACTGTACATTTTTAGTATGTGTTCAACCATTGCAGACTATGGCCTATAATCCAGAAACAATAACATTGAAGGAAGAAGTCCAAGTTGCACAAAAGGAAGGCATTAATGAAAAGTAATGCTCCAGGATGCCAATTAAATTATTCAAACAAATGGATACATTGTTAGGAACATTCACTTATTAAATTCCAAGAAATTTGGAAAGATAGTTACCAGGTCAATGAACTAGAAAAATAAAGATTATTTAACTGAATCCAAAGAAAGGTGATTCAACTCAATGCAGAAACTGTTAAACAATATTATTCATATGATACATAAAACTCTCTGAAGCATAACAAGTAATTGAGAAAACCATGGTCTGGATTAGGCACACTTTTGTCTCTGGACTGACATCGTCACTCTTCAGCACTCTGGAGAGGTCCATGACAGCAGATTTTCCCAATGTAATTATCTTTTTTTTTAACTAAATTTTATTAGTTTTAATGAACATTTACAGAGATTTTGGGTTTTCATTCATTCATTGTTGCACTGTTTTCTCCACCCTCATCCCCAGTTCGTTCTTCTTTCCCCCCGCAATGTCTCTTTTAATTGTCCAATTGCCACAGTGCTTGTCAAAGCCAGTTCTGATTAATCTCCTTTGTAAGTGTGTCCCTTGCCATTCCCTATCACTCCTCCCTGAGAGAGACTTCACCCTGATTCATAAGGAAAAGGGGATAGCGTATTCTCTTAGCTACGTCCTGCTGAAAAGGGACGCTGTGGGTTTCAGGGTGAAGGTCTTCTCTCACTACTCTAAAGGGCCCCTTTCGCAATAGGAAACATGTAGACTATTGTGGGGATTGATTTTGGAATTTAGATGCACTGTTATCAATTGTGCTTAGCCGTGCATGTTCATATCCTTGAAGATGTGACATGGAAGTGTTACAGCCTAGAAGATACAAATTTAACAAAAGTGCATGAGTCAAAAATTGAAAAGCAATAATATTCTGAGTAGAGGTTCTAATAGTGGCACAAATCAAGTTACAGAGGTAAGGTGGTTCCATTGCCATCCTTACTCTAACTTAATTCTTTTTTTTTAATTTAAATTTGTTATTAATTTCAGTGAAAATTTACAGAGGCTTTGGATTTCCATTCATTCATTGTTGTAGATTTGTCCCCTCCCAAGGCTGCCCCCTACCAGACATTACCCTCTTGGAAAAGTAAAAGATAAGATTCTTTCATTATTTTACAAACCCTCCCCCAGGTCCACTCCACCAACAAATGAATGGCTAGAGAAGCTGTGGTATATTCGCTGCATTAAAAAACAAGGAAATCATGCAATATTACTCAAAATGGTTTACTCTGGAGAACATTATGCTGAGTGAAATGTCCCAGTCACAAAGGGACAAATATTGTATGGTGCCACTATTGTAGAAAGGGACTGTCCTTGGGGTTGGGGAGAGACTGAGTAAGATGGCTTCAATAATGTATGCTGCTCTGAAACAGAGAAGGGAGAAAACTGTTTAGAAGAGATATGTGAATAAGTATTTCGGTCATGACAGGAGTCTAGAGCGATGGCTACATGTAATTCTCTTTTGATTTCCTGACTGCTGGTGGTTGTATTTGTGTTGATTGTGGATCCGAGCAAGCTCTAATTGTTAACAACCTCAATCTCTTCTTCATCTACTATGGTGCTGCCAATTGTCTCAGTGGTGAGAATCTTTGTCTTCTTGATGTTGAGCTTCAATCTATATTGAAGACTACAATCCTTGACATTTTGCAGCAAATGCTTCAGGTCTTCTTAAGTTTCAACAAGCAAGGTTGTGTCATCTGCCTATCATAGCTTGTTAATGAGTCTTCCTCCCATCTTGATGCCACACTCCTTCGTATAAATCCCTGCCTCCAGAGTGCTCTATTCTGCATACAGAATGAAAACGTCTGGGAACAGGAGGCATCCCTGATGTACTCCTTTCCTGATTTTGAACCCATGCAGTGTTTCCTTGCTCTGTTCTGAGGACTGATTCTGAGTCCAAGTGTAATTTTGTAAAAGCACAATCAAGTGCTCTGAGAGTCACATTTTCCTCAAAGTTAGCCACAATTAATCGTGATCCACACAGTCAAATGCCTTTGCATAGTCAATGAAACACAGACAGACATTATTTTGGTACTCTCAGCTTTCTGCCAAGATCCATCTGACATTGGCAATAATATCGCTACTACCATGACCTCTTCTAAAAACAGACTGTATTTCTGGTAGTTCTCTGTGAATGTACTGTTCAAGTCTTTTCTGAATAATCTTCATCAGGATTTTGCTAGTGTACGATATTAGTGATATTGTTTATAATTTCCACACTCTGTTAGGTCACTTTTTGGGATGGGAATAAATAAGGATCTCTTCCAGTCAGTTGGCCAAATAGTTGTCTTCCAGATTTCTTGGCACAACTTGGTGAGCACATTCAGGGTAGCATCTGTTTGCTAAAATATATCAATTAGTATTCTACCAATTCCTGGGGCTTTATTTTTTTGCCAAGTCCTTCAGAACAGGCTGCACTTCCTCCTTCATCACCATTGCCTCGCGTTCGTTCATATGTTGTTTCTTGAAATTCTTCTGTGTCAGCCAATTCTTTTTTTGGTACAATGATTCTGTATACGCCTTCCATCTGCTTTTAATGCTTCTTCAATCATTCAATATCCTGCCTACAGCATCCTTAAGCATTGCATCTCTTGGCTTGAATTTATTCCTTGGTTTTTTTCAGTTTGGGAAATGTTGAGTGAGTTGGTCCATTTGGTTTTCTGACTCCAGCTCTTTGCATATTTCATTATAATATTTTGCCTTATCTTCCTGAGCAGCCCTTCGAAATCTTCTATTCAGCTCCTTAACTACTTGATTTCTTCCCTTTGTTTTGGCTTCTTTTAGCTCTAGTGTAATATTCAGAGTCTCTCCTGACATCCATTTTGGTATTATCTTCCTCTTCCTTCTTCTGACTTTTTTGCATTCTTCATGATATCTTCCCACAGATTATCTAGTTTTTGTTCATTAGTGTTCAAGGCCTCAAACTTATTCCTGAGTTAGTTTTTAAATTCCTGGGAGATAGACTCAAGGTCAAATTTTGATTCCTATGGATATGATTTAACTTTCTTTAGTTTTAATTGGAACTTGCATAAGAGTATACTGGTGAACATTATAGGCTACAGTTGACTTGTAACTGGAAAGTATGTATCCCAAAAGGTAGACCTAGAATTTTAGCCCCAGGAGCATATGTCAGCCTCTAGTAGGTTAGGGCTCATATCTTACCCTAATCTTCTCTGCTTAATATAATAAGAACATCAGCACAAAATAAACAATTTTTCATTGGCTGGGAAAGACATTTTGAACTATAAACCATAGACTACTCCTTTGATTATCTAGCCCTCAAACATCATAGTTTAAAAATTAATTTCTCCTTATAATCATAAGAACTATGCTCATGAAAGCATGCAAATCTGCAGCATCATGGCTCATTCCTTAATCTCCTCCATTATAGATAGCCAATTTCTGATTTGCCCTTTCCTGTCAAACCAGTAGTTTAGAAAAATAAGCATGATATTTTCTCTGAAGAATCTTCTGTTCTAGTTAGTTCTATTAACATCTTCATCCATAAGCAAGTCCAGTCATAAATACACCATCAACTTGCAGCAATCAACACTAGCTTACACTTATCTTTATCTTATTTAAATTGTGAGTTCATCTCCAATCATCAGTGCCTAGATCCAAATGGGCATCTGCTACAATATAAGGAGTCCATGCTTCTTTCTGTGTTCCAGACTCACTTGTCTCTTCACTCAATCTTAGCCCCCATATGGTGTCAAGTTGACAAGTCAATAAGACTTGAGGTCCTCATGACTCCCTGCTCCTCAAGTCAGCAACCCTTTTGCACTTATCCACATACCTGTACATAGTAGGTCAACAGTCCTAGTAGAGCATGCCCAAGCTCAGCCTGTCTTCATTGTTACATGCCTCTAAATGTCAATCTCTTAAATCAAAAGTTCAAGATGAATCACAAATCCATTTAAATGTAAATTTCCTCAGAGTACTGGATGGGCTTAATCTTCCCCAGACTAAATCCCATGTCCTCTAGTTCGACTGCTTCCAATAAGCATTTCCCCAGGACGAATATTCCTCGTTTAGTATATCCATCAGCAACACTATGCTTCACTCAAGTTATTAATATTTTAATTTATTTCATATGCAAGTAAAAGCTGACCGATAAATAAGAAAGACTGAAGAAAAGTTGTCTTTGAATTATGATTTTGGTGAAGAACTTTGAATAATACCCTGGACTTTCAAGAGAACAAACCTAAATATCTTGAACTTTTAGATTGCTCCTTAGAAACAGGGATGGTGACTTTTTAGATCACTTATTTTGGGAATATTATCAATACAGATTAGTCCTTGGGAACAGACATCATGTGCAGTAAAGCAGAGGGTTAGGAGAGTAATTGTAACAATGGACTCAGGCATGGTGTGGATTTAGAGGATGGCACTGAATGAGGCAGTATTATGTTCTGTTGTGCACCTGTGGCTATGTTTTATAACTGATTCAATAGCATATAACAACAATAACTTGTAATGTAACATAGTAACCCCAGGACCAATATGCAACATCATGATACATGGAGAAAAGATTGAAACTTTCAACAACTTTATCTTCTCTGTATCTACAAAAATCACCCTTTGTCCCAGCAGTAGGAGACATATTGCACTGGGAAAATCTGCTGTTAGGGATATCTTCAAATTATTGAAGAGTAATGATGTCACTTTGAGAACTAAGGTGCATCTGATTCAGCCAATGGTCTTTCTGATCACTTGCTATACATCTGAGATAATGGATAAGGATGACAGAGAAATAATTGATGTTCAGCTGTGGTGTTACAGAAGAGTATTGAACATCCCATAGACTGCCAAAAGAATAAAAAAATATGTCTTGCAGAAAGTGTAGCCAGAGTGCTCTTTGGAGGCAAATATGATAAAGCATCACTTCACATACTTTAGGCATGTTGCTAGGAGAGGCTGTTCCTTGGACATGGACATTATGCATAGAAAAAAAGGGTTGGCAATGGAGAGGACAACCCTCAACCAGATGGATTGACACAGTGACTGTCACAATCATCTCTCGTGTGCCAGAAAGTGAGAGGATAGGACAGGATTCAGGATTTTTGTTCATATGGTCACTTTGGGTCATAATTAACTTGACAGCACCTAACAATAACATAGTGACAGTTTCAGGGATTGAGAGAAGAATATCTATCTTTGGAGGTCCACTGTTTTCTCTGCCATACTTAGAATTTTTCATGTTATTTTTTTAAATAAAAAAGAACTATTTATTTCTTCTCACGTTGTCAATATTACTCATATACCATATGCAAAGTTCTACTCAAAGTCAAGTAGGTGATTTCACTTATTTTATACATTATTTTATAAATCAGAATGCATATATTAACCAGGAGGCATTAAATAATACTTTTGAGTGTGTGTGTGTTTTAATAAACTAAGAAATAGTCTAATTCCTAGACTGTAATGGTAAAGAAAATTATAGTTATTGGAAATTTCCTTAAAGCACTACATTTAATATTGAGAAATGGATCTAGAGGTTATCTTATTTTTATTACATTTTCAATATGAATAGTATTCCTTATTCTCCTTTATCTCACCATAATGAGATTTTTCAAGACCTGGCCTGTAAGCTGTTTCAAGTATTAGTTCTATAAGCAAAGCATGAAAAAGTATGTTATTAATAAAAACAAAAGTTTTAAACCTATTTCAGTAACAATAATTTGAGTTAATGTTTTGCTTAAAGTGCCTAAAGTCAGGCATAGATGCCTTATTACTACAGTATGTCTGCCCACATGCTTCCATTTATTCCTTAGTTAAAATAATTTCATGAGCACAAATTCTGAGACCGAAGATGTTTAGTTCAACTTTCTGTGCCTCAGTTTTCTCATATATTAAATGTAGATAATAATATACATCTCATAAATTGTGGTAAGTGTTAAAAAAGACAATACAGGTACAAAGGAATAGAATAGAGAAAGTGTACCACAAATGCTAATGATAGTAACCATTTTTGTTATTACTACCAATAAAAATGCAATATAGCCTAAAACTGACACCCACTGCCTTGGAGTCAATTTGGACTTACAGAGACAGTCCATCAGGTTTCCAGGGCTGTAAAACTTAATAGGAGGAACCCGCTCGTCTCTCTCATACAGAAGAACTGGTAGATTTGAACTGCTGAAGTCATCCAGCTTTTTGGTTAGCAGTGCAAAATTCTATGAACTATCCCATCAGAATTCCTCTTGACATCAAATTAGACCACTGGTATTTTTTTGAGAGAACAAAGTTAAAAAATAATATTTAAGACCTCAACAATCAAGGTCTTTAGAAATTAAAGCTAGTTTCAAAAGTCACTTTAGTAGAGCTATAATTAATATTTTAAGCAGAGGAGAAAGAGTATAAGTTAAGAATTTCTGAAATATTAGATCAAGTGATCAATGCTAAAGGCTTACCTGATGACACATTCTGAGTTGCAAAGTCCAGATCAATAAAGGATCATAATTTTCCTTTCTCTGTAAACATGTGGAGGAAGCTTTGGAGTCAAATGAGTAAGGAGTTGTCCTGCTGATACAAAGGCAGGTGGTTTGGATTGATCTACTGCTCCTTGGAAGTCAATGAGCAGTCTCCCTCCATGTGATTTACAACCGCTGAAAACCTTCAAGAGGGTCAGTAGTGAATTAACTCCTACTCAAAGCAACGAGTTTTGATAAACATATAGATCAAAGTAAGCTTTCAATGCTTGAAAAAGGGTGATTAAAGTAATAATGAATTGTGTTACATAGTAATGATGAGAATAATGTTCAATAATACTTCAAAGATTAATTCTTGGTTAACATTTTGTTCTATGTATCTTTGACTTAAATGACAATTTTCCTAAATATGTCAATTCAAATTTTTAACTAGCACATAATGTATAACAAATAATTTCTTCCCTAGGTGATGATGAATTGTAACATAATTTTAGTATTATTTGCATTTGTCAAGGTAGTTGAAAATCGTAGAAAATCAAGTAACCAGGGAATTACTTGATTAGTGTCTTAAAACATAATCTTTCTGTAGAATGAAGGATGGATTATAAAGCCACAAGAATTAATTGCCAAAAATTCCAAACCCATTTCAAGAATAACAGGACATTCTAGGCAAGACAATGAAAGCTTTAGATTAGGTTTTGGCAGTGGTAGATTGATAGAAGTTAGGTTCCAGATACATATGTGCAATGCCCACTGGGCCTGGTAGTTTTCTAATAGCTAAAACCTTGGCTTCATTCAGCAATTGAGTGGATGTTGAGGTCCCTATCTGACACAGGAAACACTGGAAGAGGAGCAAATTCACTTGTGTTTTATGGGTTAAATTTTAGACTTTAAGTTCTTTAAAAATAAATATATCTAGATGAGTAGGTATTAAGAAGAGTAGTGTGTGTTGGATTTATTGACATATCTGAGGTAATTGAAACCACAGAAAGTATGATGTAATGTATAAAGAGAGATTAGTTAAGGAAAAGACAAACAAAAACTAAACTTGATAATCTCCCACTTTCAAACACTGAAGGGTCACATTGAAAAGGTAGTAATAGTTTTTGTTAAAAAAACAACCAAAGGACAGAGAGAGTACCATCTAATGGCAATCAAAAATAAGAAAATAAGTGAGAAAGAGAGGTGAGAAAAGAATCAAATGTTGCAGAGAGTTTAAGAGACTAGAAAATACCAGTATAATTTACTGGCAGGCTATTGATGAACTGAATGAAGGTAACATCAAATGGTAGAATGAATGGTAAAAGATACTGTCATTGTTTATTGAATTCTGCATAGAAATAAAAAGAACTAGCCAATAATTTTAAGATTGTTAGCCTTTTGTAAAAATAGAATAATTTATCATCAAAATAAGACTACTAATGTAAGAAAAATAAAATGTGAATATGTTCAATGAATGACTATGAAGTAAACCATTGTTATAGAAAAAATGGTATTTAATGAAAAAAAGTGGAGAGTCTAAGTCAGCTTTTTTTTTTTTAAACTTTGGAGACATTTGGGAAACTTGTAAAAATTGGACTGAAATTACTTCTGAACTGCAGTAGTATTATGAGCCTGTTCTAAGTCAACATTGCTCTTAGATTTTAATGATGTGGATTTTTATAATGCTCAATTAATTACTTGGCTTGGTGAGAAGACATTTCAAGACGATTATATTTATAATCATATTTCTCTCATGCAACCTGTTTTGTTCCTAATTAATCAAAGAACTTATTGTCTGTCCCTTTGTTTTGTTTTTGTTTTCCCCCATTTCTCTTAGGAAAACCCATTTCTTCTTTCAAAACATTATCAAAGAAATATATGTGGAACAGAGTCAACCATATCAATTAAAAACAATAGAAAATGGCACATTGTTTGGAAAAGGATCCATATCACCCTGATTCACCTGAGGAGAATTCTGAGCATCTGGACAATCGCTTTGTAAATCAACCTTGTTCTTCAAGTCACATGAGCCTGGGATTTGATCCAGTGGTAGATGAACTCAGCAAAAAAAGCCTACTCTATCAGAGAAAAGTTAAAGAAAACATTTTGATGCCCAATGCGCCAAATTGGGACTCAAAAGGACATTCATTAGATGAAACATACCAATTATCTTTGAATGAAATTACCTTGGAAAGTCCAGAACTCTCCTGGCAGCACAAGAGGGAAGTACCAATAATTGGTTTCAAGCCTTCTGTGATACCAACACCTCCAAATATCAATAAAGAAAGCCCCCAGGGGAATCCCATAGGAAAATATGATGGAGCTAATGATTACAGGTTCAGTAGTGTAGCTCCATCATTCACTAATTTGGATAAAATTAATTCACAGGGTGAATTGGAGAATGAAAATCGTAACTACTGTATAGGATTTGAAAATAGCATTCTTCCTATATATCCATCCTGTTCAGCTGACCTTATGCCAAAAGGAAAGAATAAAAGGACTGACAGTATGACCATCACAGAACCTTCTCTAGCACTCCCTAAAGACTCTTTTCTACCCAGACTTTGGGAAAGTGCATGGCCAAAGGATACAGAGGTATGTGATATATGTATCAACATAAAAATATGAACATAAAAGAAATATCTAGTAATGCATTATAAGAATGGTATAATGAATAAAAGAATCTTAAATAGAAAAATAAAAAGCATTTTGAATAGCCAATTCCTGTTTACAAATCCATGTACCTGAACTATTGTTTGTTTGTTTTCTACAGTAAGGGAGATAATTTTTTTAAATATGATTTTTTTAGCGTGTTGTTAAATTAAAATAAGATGTTAATTTATGTATATTAGAAAAAATATTATACTTGTAAGTTTACCTGATAGTATTTTTATACTTATTTTAATACGTGAGTGCGCGCATGCACGCGTACCCCCCCCATTTCATTATATTTATTTTTGTCACACTGTCTTAATGTGAAATTGTATTTTAACCAATAGGAAGAATGCCTGACTACCTGGAGGCTTGTATTTATACTGCTATAAAGATCACTGAATAATATTTAAGGTTTTCTTTGCTTCTACTGGTTATAGACTCAAGTGAAAACAGAAGTAATAAGTAAAAAGAAGAAACTTGTTACCAAAGCTGTTATTGCTAAAGTTATGTCATAGGATTCTTAACTTATTTAATGACTATTAATCAACTGGTATACTAAAGCAGAATAGATGTAAAGAGGAAAAAATGAAATAATATCTGATTTCAGAAATAATTGTTCAAACTAAATTGTGAGCAAATAGTGAAAGCACTATAAAATATTAATTTAGGTTAGTGCATTACCAAAGAAATGCCTACTTTTGTCTTATGCATTCATAGAGAAGACAGCTCCTTAACTAATCTAAAGTATAAGTTTTGAAGAGTCGTCAAATGAATCTTGTGAATATCCGCTCCTGATCATGAGTTGTTCTTGTTCGGTGCCTTTGATGGAACGTGACTCCTAGTTACCCTATGAACAATAAGGTCTAAACCTTGTCCAATCCTGATGTCATATTCTCCTTCATAGAATCAATCTTCTTGAATAATTTGTTCAGGAAACAAAATTAATAGGATAATTCTGAGAAAAGATGCAATCCTTATGCCCATTTTTCTTCATTTTAAACTATGTAGTGTCCTGCTCTATTCACACCATAGCCTCTTGCTTTAGGAATAGGTTTCACATGAGCAAAATTTATTCTGAGATTCCCATTTTTCTCAATGTTAGCTGTAATTTATTCTAATCCACGTCGTCAAATGCCTTTGCATAGTTAATAAAACTCAAATAGATATTCTTCTGGTACTCTATACTTTCAGCCAGAATGTATTTGACATCAGTAATGATATCCCTGATGCCACAGCCTCTTATAAATCCTGCTTGAATTCCTGGGAGTTCTACTGTTCTAGCTGTGTTTGAATGATCTTCAGTATTTTGCTTGCATGCAATAGTAATGATATTGCTTGATAATTTCCAACATTCTGTTGGATCTCCTTTCTTGGGAATGGAAACAAATATGGATCTATTCCCATCAGTTGTCCTCCAACTTTGCTGGTATAGATTGATTAGCACATACAGGGCTGTATCTGTCACTTGAAACATGTCAATTAGTATCCTATTGTTTGTGGGGCCTTATTTTTTTGCAAATGCCTTCAGTGCAGCTTGAACATTTGCATTCATCACTGTTGGCTTTTGTTCATGTGTTGCTTCCTTAAATATTTCAGTGACAACTAATTTTGGCAGAGATTCTTCGTATTCCCTCTGTCTTCTTTTCATGTTCCCTGGGTCATATGATGCTTGTCCTACCATTGTGAAAAGCTAAGATCCCCACCTCACTCCATATACAAAAACCAACTCAAGGAGGATCGTGGACCTAGGACTAAAACCAAGGACTATAAACTTCATTCAAGAAAAGCTTGGAAGAACTTTAGTAGTCCTAATCCACAAGATAAAGAGTCTTCCAAGTATTCTGAAAAATTTACAAGATAAAATAAAAGAGAAGATAAAATAGTTGAATGGGACCTTCTAATAATCAAATCCCAATGAGCATCCAGAAACTTCTCTAACAGGGTAAAAAGGGAAGCCACAGACTGGGAAAAAGTGTTTGCTAATGACATGTCAGGTAAGGGACTTATATCTAAAATTTATAAAATACTTGAGCACCACAACAAGATAAAGGCACATAATCCAATTGAAAAATGTGCACAGGATATGAATAGACACTTCACCAAGGAAGACATTCAGATGGCCAACAAGCACATGAAGAAATGTTCAAAATCCTTAGCTCTGAGAGAGATGCAAATCAAGACAACCATGAGATATCATCTCACCCCAATAAGACTAGCAAAATTTAACAGAACAGCAAGCAACAAATGCTGGCGAGGTTGTGGAAGACTGGAACCCTTATTCATTGTTGGTGGGAGTGTAAAATGGTGCAACCACTGTGGAAAGCGATGTGGCGCTTTCTCAAAAAGTTGCAAATAGAGATACCATTTGACCCAGCAATTCCACTACTGGGAATATACCCTAAAGAGACCATAAATGGCATCCAAGTAGATACATGTATACCCATGTTTATTGCGGCTTTGTTTATAATAGCAAGGAGTTGGAAACAACCTAAATGCCCATCAACAAACGAATGGGTAGAGAAGCTGTGGTATATTCGCACAATGGAATATTATGCTGCATTGAAAAACAAGGAACTCATGCAATATTATTCAAAATGGGTCACCCTGGATGACATTATACTGAGTGAGCTATCTCAGTCACAAAGGGACAAATGCTATATGGTGCCACTGCTGTAGAATGAGGCTGACATCAGGGTGGGGATAAGACTGAGAAAAACTGGATGAAATATGTTTACGGCATTGAAGTCTATGGGGGAGAGAATAGCTTAAAAGTATTGTATTTTAGGGCATTATGTTTATCATAAGAGTATGGAATGAGGGTTGCAGAGTGGATTATATTTGGGGGTAGGGGTGGGGTTTGGGGAGCGGGGGGGGGATTGTGTACCAATGAGGGAGTTTTTCTTTTGCTTCTCAAAGAGAGGAGCAAACAGGGGGTTGGGCGGGGAGGTGGGGTGGGCGGGTAGAAGGGTGCAACAATGAATGAATGGAATTCCAAAATCTCTGTAGATGTTCATTGAAATGAAAAATAAATAAAAAGAACTCTTGCCAAAAAAAAAAAAAAACCTAAAAAATAAAAAAGTGGATAAAAACAAATGAAGGGAGTAACTGATTTCAGAATTTATAGGTCCTTGAATTTATAAAGAAGGAAAACACAAATCTGACTTTGTAATTATCCTGCTTTCCTGCCTGCAGGCACTCTTTGGCCATTATGTTAGGTGATGAGTCAAACAATGATATTGTTAAGTAGTGGCTGAGGAGACAGAATTTGGGATTCAAAAAAACTGGTTTTTAGCTTGCAAGGTACTGGAGAAGAGGGATCTGAAAAGTGAATTGGGAGAAAAATCCACATAAAAATTTACTGCCAGCTTTTGACCAAATATTGGAATACGTTTACAAGATGTAAAAAGACAAAAAGATAATGGCTTCTTTAGACAGAGCACTGAATTCATGTTAGTCATATACAGATAGAACTTGTGTAGATCAGAACTGTCAGCTCAAACAGAGAGGAGACATATTTTTGAGAGTTTCAAGCTTTCGGTTGGGATCCCGAAGGCTATCTCTTAAACTTATTCCCTAAAGTTAAGTATTACAACCATAAAAATAGATCTGGCTTAAAAAATATTGAAGTTTGCAAAGTCAAAATAATCTTAATGGCCTGCCAGAAAAACAGTACAGTTTGTAGAGAAGATAACATAATCCATCATGTACCATCTACAATACTCAGCGTATTGATACAGAATATGAACATATGTGAAGAAGAAAGCATTCCCTTTCATAATAAAAACCAAACAAAACAACCCCCCCAAAAAAAGCAACCAACCCCAAGCATCTAAAAGAATCCAGATGTGGGAAAGAACATAAAATGAATTATTTTCCATAAGGACATCGTTCTTCAGCACTTTAGAGTGGTCCATGACATCAGCTTTCTCCAGAGCAAATTATCTTTTGATTTTTTGACTACTGATACCAAGAGTGTAGATGGTGTAGCCAAGCAAGCAGAAATTGTTAACAACATCTGCTCTTATACAGCATCTATTATGGCTGTCAATTGGCTCACTGACTGGTGAGAATCTTTTTTTTTCTTCATGCTGAACTTTAATTTATATTGAAGACTACAGTTCTTGACCTTCTACAATAAATGCTTCAAGTCCTCCTCAATTTCTACGAATAAGGTTGTGTAGGTTTCTGATGAGTCTTCTTGCAATCCTGATGTCACATTCTTTCTCATAAAGTCCAGCCTTTCAAATTATCTGTTCCACATATAGATTAATAAGGCATGGAGTAGGATGCATCCCTGACACTTTCCTTTCCTGATTTTGAAACATGCAGTTTCCTTGCTCTGTTCTGATGACTGTTTCCTGGTCCAAGTTCCACATGAGCACAACCAGTTGTTCTGGGATTCCCATTCTTCTCAAAGTTAGCCACATTTTGTTTGATCCACACAGTGAAATGCCTTTGCATTATTAAAGAAACAGAGATGGATATTCCTTTAGTACTGTTTGATTTCATCCATGATCCATCTGACATTATTGATAGTATCTCTGCTATCACAGCCTTTTCTAAGCCCAGCCTGTATTTCTGATGGTTCTCTGTCAATATACTTTACCAGTTTTTTGTTTGTTTGTTTGTTTTTAATAATGCTCAGCAGGACTTTGCTTGAGTGTGATATCAGTGATATTGTTTGATAATTTCCTTATTTTTCCAAGTCACCCTTTTTTGAAATGGGAACAAATAAGGATCTCTTACACTAAATTGGCCAAGCAGTCTGCCTCCAGATCGGCTGGCACAAATTTTGGAGTATGTCCATTTCTGTCTGTTGAAATCTGTCAAATGGTGTTCTATCAACTCCTGGGGCCTTCCTTGTTTTTGCCAATTCCTTCAGAGCAGCTTGACATTTTTCCTTTGTCACAGTAGGCTCTTCTTGGTCATACGTTGTTTCATTAAATTCTTCCATGTCGGTCAATTCCTTTTGGTACAGTGTCTTTGTGTACTCCTTTCATTTTCTTTTTGCCACTTGAGGTTTGAGTTTGTTCTTCAGTTCCTTCAGCTTAAGAAATGCCAAGCATGTCTGACCCTTTTGCTTTTCTGACTCCCCAGCTCTTTGCACATTTCATTTTAATAGTTTGCTTTGTTATAGGTTCAATAAGAGGCCCTGTTGCTATTGTTGTTAGATACTGTCAAGTCATGATTGACTCATAGCGACCATATGAACAACAGATCTAGACCCTGTCCTATTCTGTGCCCTCCTTATTATCTGATATACTTGAACCCATTGCTTACAGTCACTTTGTAAATCGATCTGATTGATGGTCTAATTCTGGAAAATATTAATAATAGTAGAAACTGTGTAAGAAGATAAAGGTGTATATGGTAACTATACTTTTGTGCAATTTTTCTTTAACTGTAAAACTATTCTAGAAAGTAAGTATATTAAAATACATACATAATTAAGTTTAAAAAAAGCCAAAAATGCAAGATCACATTATCCTAATCTCTATGGTGATAGAAATCTGCATACAAGTGGTTGTCAAAGTGGTATAGGATTGACAAATAGGAAATTTACAAATTAATGCTATGTGAACTGTTGTTGTTGTTGTTAAGAGTCATAGATGACCCATAGTGACCCTATGAATGAATGTATTGACCATAAAACTTAAATCTTTTCTGCAAGTTTTTAGAGATTCCGGAGGCAAGCTTTTTTTTTTTTTGGAAGTGAATGCCTCTCCTACTTCCAGTACTGTTTTATTCAGGAGATCCATAAAAAACAGGCTAGAGGGCCACAGGCCCAGAGTCCAAAAGCCTTTTTAAATACAAGGTCAAATCCAATCAGCTCATACCCTATTGCGAACAATAGCTAAACACTAGTCTCAAACCTAAACCAGAAACCTAAAACCTTTGCAGAATCTGGCCATTCCACTCATAATTAAAATAGTAATTTGTTTTATAGAAGTAAAATAGAAATGCATCGTTAAAGCACAATAAAGCTACAGAAATTTAAGTTCTGCAGTTATGAATTATATACTTACCCTTCTTGAAACAATGTTGATTAGAGAGTATAACTTGATGTATGTTTGTTTTTTTAAGGCAATAGGTTGTTCCATTCAGCTTCTTGAAGTACCTCAAGGTAGTGATATAAATCTGGCCTCCTTTTGTGATAAAGTAAAAAAGTGAGTATTACTATTTCATTAAATATTTAAATGTCTATGTCGGAATAGGTATGGCTATTTTTCTTGTTTAAATTAGTATATTTTAGCAATTATATTTCAAATTCTGTAAATTTTGAACACATTCAAAAGTAAATTTTTTACAAATTAGTTTATTACCTAAGTATGTCTATTCATGTTTACATTTTATATAGCATTCATGCTAAACATTTTTTTTCTGATACTTTGGTTAATATGAATAATCTGTAAATTCAGACTTGCCTTTTCTGGTTATAAGCAATTTTGTTTACAGTAAATTTATTTTTCATTCAATAACATCTGTGGCTATTCTTACTCAACCTCAAAGTAGTACAATTTTGACCTTGCTATCAGGAATAAAACATGCCAAAGTAAAAAGAACTGAATGGAAATCTTCAAAATGCATCTCAGGAGGATAAAGCAAAGTATTATAATAAATGTGAAGAGAGGAAGGGAAAATCTCATTCTGTATTTTCAAGCTGAAAGAACTGAAAATCAAATGTAAGCCTTAAGATACATTATTAAAAGATGTGATGGGCAATATACTGAATGATCCTAGAAGTATCAAAAGAAAATGGAGGAATTATATAGAATCATTGAACCAGAAAGAGCTGATTGACACCAAAAAATGTAAGGAAGTACGGTATGAACAGGAGTCAATGGAATGGAGGATATAGAAGATGCACAGAAAGTTTTGGCAAAAATAAAGCCCCTGGAATTGATGGGATACCAACTGTCTTGTTTCAATTATCAGATGCAGCTTTAGATGCTCTCACCAATCTATTCTAAGAAACTTGGAGGACAGCTGTCTCGCCAATGAATTGGAAGGAGTCCATTTTTGTTCCTATTCTCAAGAAAGGTGATCCAATTGAATATGGAACTATCAAACATTATCATTGATAACACACACAAACAAAATACTGCGTAAGATCATTCAAAAATGGCTGGATTGGGGTAAAGAAAAAAGTGTAACAATGAATGAATGAAAATCCAAAATCTCTGTAAATGTTCATTAAAATTAATAAAATAATTTTATTTAATGGCTGAAACAGTACATAAATAAGGAATTGTCAGAAGTTCAAGCAGGATTTAGGAGATGACATGGCACCAGGCACATCACTGCTGATGTAAGATGGACCCTGGCTAAAAGTAGGGACTACCAGAATAAAATGTCTCGTTGTGCTTTATTAACTATGCAACAGCATTTGACTGTGTGGATCATAACAAGTTGAGGCTGACATTGAGAAAATGAGAATTCCAGAGCACTGAATTGTTCTCATGCCAAACCTATACCTGGACTATTAGGCTGTTGTGCAAACAGAAAAAGGGAATGCTACATGGTTTAAAATTAAGAAGGGAGAATATCAGGTTTATATTCTCTCTCCAATACCTATTTAATCTGTATACCAAGCAAATTATTTGAGAAGCTGGAATCTATGAAGAGGAATGTCAGGATGGAGAGAGACTTATCAATAATCTGTTATGCAGATGACACAAATATGCTTGCTGAAAGTGAGGAGGACTGAAGCACTTGTTGCAAAGATGAAGGAATGTCAAAGATTCTTACCACTGGTCAAACAGGAAATATAATGACGAATAGAGAGGAGAATGAAACTGTCAACAACTTCATCTTGCTTGGATCCTCAATTAACACCCTTGTATTAGCAGTCAGGAAATAACTAGATGCATTGCACTAGAAAAATCGACAGTTAGGGACCTCTCCAAATTATTGAGAAGTAATAATTGTCAGTTTGAGGACAAGGATGTGTCTGATTTAGACCGTAGACTTTCTGATCACTTGTTACGCATCTGAACGCTGGACAATGAATACAAATGACAGAAGAATTGATTCCTTTGAGCTTTGGTGTTGGAAAAGAGCACTGAACATCCCATGGATGGTGAAAAGAACAAAGAAAGAGTGTTCTTTGGAAGCAAGAATGATGAAGCTTCACTTCACATGCTTTGGGTATGTTGCTTAGAGGGGCTATTCCGTGGAGTAGGACATGACACTGGGAAGGACGGAGGGTGAGCAGAGAGGAAGACCCTCAACCATGTGGACTGATATGATGACTGCTGAAATGGGTCCTTGTGTATCAGAAACTAAGGATAGTGCAGGATCGAACAGGGTTCAGATCTTTTGATCATAGGGTCACTATGCGTCATACTCAAGTCAATGGCACCTAACAACAACAAGCACATTATTAACTTGTTTTTTATATTCATTAAGGAGGTTTTCTAACTTGTTCTATTTGATTTCTTGGACATACCTTTAAGCATCATCTTTTAGGAAATATATCATATTTCGTATAAAATATTAAAAGTGCTACAGACTATGAAAAAAAAATCCCTGGACTTTAGTAGATACAGGTAACAATTCTCAGGGAAAATGAATCATGAATTCACACTGCAAATATAATTCCATAAAGTAGTTACCTGAAGTTAGCTAAACTGTTCTCTGAAAGCACATATTAGAGACTGCCAGATTTGCTCAAGGATTTTGACAATAATTATGAGCAATTAGAGTCCAACTGTGAATTAATACAAGACCAGTCTCACTTTTAACAACTCAAAGGTCTATGTGTTTCCCAAACAATCCTCTAATTCAATATTTCAATAATTATCTATGATTCATATAACTCAAAAAAAGCTAGTGTAATCACACTTGTTGATGTTACATACCATTGAGTCAAGCACGACTCATAACAACCCTATGAACAAAAGACCTGAAGCCTTTCTGTAACTATCGTTGTTTCTCAAAATTCATAGGGTTTCCAGAGGCATGTTGTATAAGAAGTGGATGCCACTCCTGCTTCCAGTCAGTTATGGTTAAATATAGGGAACAACTCATCACAGTCAAGATGGAATCAAGTCACAGCAGACCCTCTGGCGGATTTTCAAAGGCGATAGTTGCATGGGCAGAGATTACCCAATCCCTGAGCTGCAATAAAACTCTTTATCAACTGTTGTTGTTGTTGTTGTTATGTGCCATCGAGTCGCCTGCGACTCATAGCGACCCTGTGTACAACAGTCCTAAACTCCGCTCTGTCCTGTGCCAATCGCACTGTCTCTGACACTCCCATCCCAATTATCCCAGTCACTGAATCAATCCACCCCATAGAGGGCCTTCCTCTCCTGCGGTGTCCCTCCACCCTCCCAAGCATGATGTCCTTCTTCAAGGACCGGTCTCTCCTCACAACATGTCCAAAGTAGTTA